>NC_057416.1:40550972-40850972 GCF_019320065.1 Cervus canadensis | reverse complement strand
GGCCTCTTTCACTTGTTATGCATTTAAGGTTTCTCCACGTTTCAGGTTTCCCTGGTGCTCAGTTGATAAGGAATCCACTTAGTTTTATATAAAACTGCCGAACTTTGTCTTCCAAAGAGGATGCAGCATTTTGCATTCCCACCAACGGAGAGCTCCTGTTATTCGGCATCCTCAGCGGCATCTGATGCTGCAAGAGTTCCGGGTCCTAGCCATCCTAACAATGTGCAGTGATATCTCATTGTGGCTGATGACATAATATGAGGAGCTTCCTTTAATATGTTTGTCATCTGTATACCTTCTTTGGTGTGGTGTCTGTTAAGGTCTTTGGACCATTTTTTTAATCGGATTATTTTCTTATTGCTGAGTCTTTAGAATTATTTGTATGCTTTGGATAAGGGTTCTTGATCAGACATGTATTTTGCAAATGTTTTCTCCCAGTCTGTGCTTTGTCTTCACTTTCTCTTGACATTGTCTCTTGCAAAATACACATTTTCAGTTTTAATGAAGTCCAGCTTCTCAATTATTTCTTCAAAAATTGTGCCTTTGGTATGGTATCTAAAATTTTAAAGCAATTTTCATGTATGTGAATTTGGCAGAGAGTAGTCGTCTTTCCCAGTTTCCTGGCAAGTGGTAAGTCTGAATCTTTTATTTATGGATATAAAGTACGGCCAACTTTTCTCCTTCTTGTGATTAAAAAAAAAAAAAAACCTTCTTTCTTCAGTGCCTGCTGTCCTGTTTCAGGACTGGAACACATTCTATATATCAAAGTTCCTCCAGGAGAACGGCATATTATTAAGTCGATATTCTTATTTACCGAGACTGATCTGTCTTCAAATCTTCAGTTTTATCTCTCCACTAAGGTCTCTGGGATAACAGAGAAGAAACTATAGCTGCATTAAATAACTACCCTCTGAACCAAGTAAAGAAGAAACTGCCCGTCTGTGTGGAGGGAGCAGGAGGACGGTACTGATGCTGGGCTGACTGGGATGCTGCTGCTTCAGCAGGCGGAGGACCAGCATCTTCACCGAGGTGGGGGAACAGCGTTTTAACCTCAGCAGGTTCCTGGGCAGCTATGGCTGCCGTGTAAGTTGACTGGGCCTGTAATATTTCAGATGATCAGAGAGATGAGATTTGTTAGTAAGTGCTTGTAGGGGTGTGGGAAGAATGGACTTGTTTTCTAGGATGGACTTACTGGATTTATAAAACTAGAGAAGAGCAAGTTAACACATAAAGATGACAGTCAAAATGTTAGATATTTTACTGCAGAAGAACTACCCCTGAAATCGAGGTATGTTCACTTTGATCAGGGGAAAACATAACTCCAAAAATAAATACAAGTCTGTTTGAAGTGCCTTCAGAGGTTCTGTATAAATATGCATTAGAGCTCCAAGGAGGAAAGATGATAATCCCATTGGCGGCTGAAAGTCAAATAAAGGAACTGAACCAACCCCATTTATTCCTCCAGAGCCCAGGGTTTAAAATACAGGGATAGACCTATGGTTTCTGAGCATGGGAGTTGAGCCCTGAAGAAGGGAACAGGGAAGTAAGTGAGAGACAAATTAAGTGCCTGAGAAAGTCCTTCTGGGGCAGCAAGTTGTGCTTGAGAGTCAGTTTAATTCAATAAGGCTGAAGAAGAATGAAGATGAATCTATAAAGATGGATTGGAGTTACAATGCAGAAAAAGCTTCAATGCCACAGTAAAGACATTAAACTTAATGATGTAGCTAATAAAGAGCTTTGGATCACAGCACTGAATCTGGGGAGCCCAACTGGACTGCAGATTTAGATTTGGGAAACCTTCATGACAGCAATGGCTGAAGGGCAATCATCTGGAGATGAGAACTGAAGATATGGGAAAGGATGCGATTATTTGCAGAATATGCAAGCACTGTGTGTATGTGTGTATCTGCGTGAATGTGGAGATGAGCTTTCTTCCAACCACATGCGTGTAACACATGCAGTATGTTGACAGAAATCATAACACAAAGTCTCTTCAGCTTCTCAAGGAATAGGTGTGTGCGTGTGTGTGTGTGTGCGTGCGTGTGTGTGTGTTGACCTAGAGGTCAAAAGTAAGGTACTTATTTGTTTGCTTAAAAATCATGTTCTCAGCATATCTAGAATTACTCTTTGCTTTTTTAAAAAAACTGTTTGCTTAAGGTAGTTTAAACTAGGCAATTCTTAAGGAAAATACATAAGACACATGCAAAGAAGTTACACAGCTTTTTTGCATGAAAGGTTCATAACATCACAAACTAGAAATGTGTTTCTAAGGGGAAAATTATGAAAGATAAATGAGGCTCTTTAAAGCCAAATAAAATTGAAATAACCCTTAATTTTTTAAATAGTTGAATCAGATTTTCTTCCACGTATAATCAAATTCCATACCATACTACACTCTGGCCTCATTAAAGCTTCATTTCCTCTTAGGTCAGGGGAACAGAACAGGAGAGAACATAGTTTAAAGCTCTGTGATAGTAATTAAAGAGCTCTCTGGTGATCTTAAGGCTTCCTGCAACTTCCGAAAGACTGCACATTATTTAAAGAACAAAGAAAATCTACTTTTAGGTATAAAAAAAGCTCTGAAACAATTATTATATTGAAAGGAATTTATTCCAAATTGTCTTTTATTCCCTATTTCAGGTTATTTAGTCACCTCTCTGAATGAAACTTTACAATTCAAGAAATAAAAACAAGAGATCGGCTTTCCTTTTCTTCATGTAAATGCCATGTTTTCTTCATATAAATTCCCAAACATAGCTTAAGTTGCCATCCTTGCTAAATAAATTGCTTTTTAAACACTACATCCTTAAACAAAAATGATTAAAAGTTATTTTAAAATTGCAACTTGCCTAAGACGGCACCATTGCCTTGAATTCCATTAAATGATTTCTAGTGAAGGAAGAAGGAAGCTTAGTGATGGACAAGGTAGAAAGGTCCCTGACCTTCGATTACTGCTCACTGGGCAGTGTTCAGATGGGCAGGGAAACAGCTCAGGAGCCCAACAGAGGTAGCATGGAAAAAGGCACGGAGACTGGAATGCATGGATCCCAGAAGTTCATTAAGAGGAAAACTTAGGTCAGACTAGAAATGTTCTAAAAAACCAAAGCAGTGACAAAAAGAGGTCATGCTGGAGAATCAAAACGTGGGGATTTTAACAGGGCTTGCAAAAATGCCACCGTGCAGAATATGAGCTTGGGGTGAATCCACTTTTCATGTAAGTTTCCGATTTTCTCTCAGCAACAGAGAAAACAAAGATAGCCAAAATCCTTCTGCAGATTAATAAATTTTAAAAGTTTGCTTAATAATTTAGGGAATTTTTTCCAGCTGAAAATTGATTAATCCCTGCACTGCTTCTGCAATAAAATGGAGGCTATAAAGATAATTTTTCCATTTTCTGTACTTGTATTAAAATACTGCCAGAAAGGAAATAATAACCCAGAAAACCACACTGTGCAGCTCTAGGGGTGCCAAAATATTCCACTAATGGATTCGAAACAAAAAACGAAAAGCAGCCCTTTTGTTGAATCCCCAGGCTACTCACCATTTTGAGTAAGTGTGCTAAGATGTAGCAGGGCGCCTGTCCTTTCTTGAGAAAGTCAGAACCGTCTTGAATTCTCCTCTGCAGCTGCTTTTACTTTAAATAAAAATGAGTTTTTGCTTGTAATTATTTACTTATCTCTGCCCTGTACATTTAAAACTTTTAATTATTCATGTGGTAATCCTTCCTATAATAACACATCCCAAGGAAGGAGAAAAGCAAGTCTAAATAAAACACTTCTTGGATTTGAGAGGGCGTGACCTTGTCCCAGTCTCTCACTGCTAAAGGTGAAGATAAGGACAGGGAGCTATTTTGGTCTAGGCTCTTTACAGAGAGAGTATTAATGTAATCATGAGGGCAAACGTATGTTTTATTTAAGAGTTAAGATATACAAGTGATGTTTAACGTAAAAAACAGGCTCCCAGATAAACCACGGCAAGGTATAAGATAAACTAAAATGCATCCAGATAGCTTTCTTGCATTTTCAAATCACGAAAAGGTCAGTGGCAAGAGTTGACAACTGTGTTGACCAAAGTCAAGGGACATAATTAAACGTCCTTCTTTCGGTAAATCTCAAGGTTAGTCGGTCTTCGGAAATAGTTATCGTCTCTCTCCTAATGGTAATCAATTAATCTATTTTAGCCTTTCAAAAGTGACTCTTACCACACTTCCGTTTTCCATTCTCCCTGCCACGCATCTTGGCTCCTTATTCTGAACCAGTCAGGATATCCCCAGGGGGAAGGTACCATTGTCCGAAGGGTGGGATTTTACATCCCCAGCAGCAACAGACGTCACAAGACCCAAAACAAGTAGGAGAAAGCAGCCAATCCCCAGTAAAGGCATGCGGGCTTGCAGCCCTATCCCGTCAAGAGACAGTGCCTCCCTGAGAGGTCAGGGTTCACTTGCACGGGAAGAGGCCGCTCCGAGGAGAGCTAAGATCCCCGACAAGCACGCCAGCTCGTTGGGACTTCACACAGCATTAAGCATAGTGTCACGTGTGCTTTCACCTTTTTGGACTGTGCTCACTGACCGTTCTGGTGACAGTCTGGTACAGAAGTTAAAGTAGTCACTGCAAGTAGCCTCGAGACACAACTTCCCGGATTTATATCCAAGCTTCATAATTACGAGCTTGTGAACAAAGGCAAGTAATTTAACTTCTCTGAGCTTTGTTTTGGGCTTCAAAGGTGGCGCTAGAGGTAAAGAACCCACCTGCCAATGCAGGAGACATTAGAGACGCGAGTTCAATCCCTGGGTCGGGAAGATCCCCTGGAGGAGGACATGGCAACCCACCCCAGTATTCCTGTCTGGAGAATCCCAAGGACAGAGGAGCCTGGCGGGCGACAGTCCATGGGGTCACAGAGAGTCAGAAACGACTGAAGTGACTTAGCACACATGAGTTTTATTTTTCTGTGCTTAAAACAGAAAAATTCCTTCCTGGATGGCAGTGAAAATGCTATGAGGTACTACACCAAAGTCTAACCTAGCAGAGGGCCTGGCACACGGTAAGTGGTTTACATGCTAACCTCTCATCACTGTTCCACACTAACACTTTGGAAAGCATAATTTAGTGTTTATATTTCACGGTAATGTGTTTGATTCATTATCAAATTTTTGAACTTCTGTGCTATCCCATGGTTTCACTGATATATATATATATACACACACATATATTACTGCAACTAACCCATAGCCGCATCAATGATTAGTGCTTACAGCAAATTGCTAGAAGCTGAATCACTGACTCAAAGAAAGTGAAAATAAACACCTTTAAATATTTTGATATTTATTATCAATTGCTTACTTGAGAGGAAACATGACTGCTTCTACCAGTCATTTACGTTTTAATGTCACCATTAGGAACATTTTTTCTAATGCTCTTAAATCTGCAAGTGAGGATTATATATGCTGTTTTCTTCTGTTTCACTTTTAAGATTGTTGGACTTCAACAATTCTTTCATAGTTTCACTTCCATTTTGTACTAATGTAAATGTTGTTCATCTTCAATTAACAGCTTTCTTATTGATTTATAAGTACATTTTTATATTAAAGGTTTTTATTCTATTTTTCATACTAGTTAAATACAATTATTTATCTGTGAAACTTTTAATGTTGAAGAGTTGTTAACTTTCATGAAGTCAAAACTATCAGTCTTTATAGTATCACACAGTGATTTCATGCTCAGCAAACCCTTACTGTATCCAGATATAAGTGATTACATGAATATTAATGCTTTCATTTTATATTAAATATTCAGGTCAACTTGAAGGAAATTACACATAGTGAAAAACAAAAAGACAACTTGCTTTTGTGTGAGTGTAATGCTTTTCCTCTCCTTGACATCAGGTGTTCAAACAACTCCGTATTATGCTGCTGTCTGTGTTAATATTTCTAATATTCTGTCACTTTAAGAGTAAATATAAGTTCATAATATGTTTTTATTTCTGGCAAGACAAGTTTTCCTTTGTTTTTGTTTTTATTTTTAAGAATAGTAAATACATATCTAACTATTTCTTCTTTCACCTAAATTTTGCTTTTAAGTCCAACCTAGGTAAAGGCAGAGATAGAAGTAAGATCAAAGGGAAAAAACCCTAAATGTATAAACTCCACAGAATGTTGTACTTAGTCTGCATGTAGAAACTTGCAATATTAATTCTGATTGAAAAAGAGTAGATTTATACAGTGCTTGCCACACCAGAAAAAGCTAACTATGTGAGGTGACAGATGTGTTAACTATCCTTATTGTGGTGCATTCTGCAATAAATACATATACGAAATCACTACATCTTACACCTTAAACCTACATAATGTTATATATCAATTAATCTTAATAAAGCTGGAAAAACAGTCTGGTTGAAGATACGATGAAAAGAGAGGAGGAGAAGAAGACAATATCAAAGCTTCGCTGTCTCGTAATATGGTACAAATCTAGTATTTTTTAAAGCTTCAGAAAATCAGCTTTGCTACAATGAAACATGTCAGTTTTTACTATTATAATCCCAGTCAGGCTAGGAAATCAGTATTCCCGGCCGCTCTGCTATACACACCTACAATTCTGTCAAGCGGCATACTTGCCTTTCATCTGATGAAGGATGTTAGTAGCTCTGACACAAATTAGCCTCTATTGATGCATTTTGCAACAGGGCATCCCTGGGGGACTGCAGAGCTTGATGGAGACCCTCTTCCCAGGACCGACCACCGTCTGGGAGCACTGCGCCTTCCCACCCCACTCACACCCCACTCACTCGAGTGGCAAAACTGCCTAAGTGTGCAGGAACCCAGTTAATTCATCACTGATTGGAAACCTGGGTCTCTTCCCTTTGGGCTAGGTTTTAATTCTTAGATTTGTATAGATATTATTCTGATCATCGGCTTCTCTCTTCTCTTCAGAAATGTTGAGGAAAAATTAGGTATGCACATTAATTTGCTAGTGAAAATGCAATCAAATCCATTTTCTTGAGCAGTTCTTATTTTGAAAGCACTCTACGAGAACCTCAAGATACAAAACTGAATAAGTGTTCACTGATGCTCCAAAATCTCACCATCTCACTAAGACATAAACATGTCAACATTTCAAAAATATAGCATAGAAATACTAAGATTAACTTATGGATAAATTTCTACTATAGTAAGATGCAGGAGAGATTCACTGAGGACCATGGTATACATGCCCTACTTAATATGTCTTAAAAAAAGTTTATAATGTAGAAACTCAAGAACATTATGGCTAAGAAAAAAAACTCAAGCAAAGATGACAAGGTATGAATGTATAATTTATGATAAAATTGAGAGAGAAGATGGGTAGTGGAGGAGTATGTATAAGTACCGGCAGAGTCAGAATATTGTTAAGGGTTGTTACAGTGGACAGTGATTAAAAATTAAAATAACAGACACACAGACATGGGAAGCAAACTCATGGTTACCGGAAGGGAAGCAAGAGGGATAAAGGAGGAAGCTGGGGTAACACCTACACATTATTATACAAAAGTAAGCAACAAGGACCTGCCGTATAGCACAGGGAGCTCTACTGAGGATTTTGTAATAACCTAGAAGGGAAAAGAAGCTGATAAAAATAGATATAAATATGTGCATACCTGAATTACTTTGCTGTACAATTGTAAGTCAACTAAACTTCAATGAGAAAATAAAGTTAAATAAAAACCACCCAATGGCTTAAGCAAAAATAGCAATTTGCACACATAACTCAGCAGCCTATCATTGGTTTCTCCTGGAGCAACAACTGGATTTGGAAGCATATAGGATGCGGTCAGGACCCAGCCGGTCCCACTCGTCCTCAGGTCTGCGTCCTCATCCTGGCTCTGCTGTCGGCTGCAGAAATTCAAACCTAGGTCTTTTGTTCAGATCCTAGTCCTGCAGAAAAGCAAAGAGCGTCTCTCTTTCAATCACTGTAACTATGTTTCTCAAGCTTCTTACATGACCCTCCCCCTAAAGAAACTTTTAAAATACTTTTTCCTGCATCCTCCCTTGTCAGGAAATAAGGACCAAGATCTCTGTCAGGTCATGTTGCAACAGGGTTGAGCTCTGGAGGGCCACAAACCATGGTCGTGGCGAAGACTTTCCCATCCCCCAATAACCGACTCTCCCCTCCCTGGGAGCGCTATCACCCCCGTGGAGAAGGCGTGCTCTAGTTAAGTCTGAGTGGCTCCAACTCTAAACCAACAGTCACAGCCATCTGATGATGGACCAGGCCTGCATCACCTGCTCTCCTCCAGGCAAGAATCGAGTCAGCGCCACATAATCAGACAGGCGCTGGAAGGACTGGGTAACAAAGGGAAATGTACAAAGCCATGATCATGAGAAAGGTAAAGACTGGGGCAAAGAGAAGCGGATAAGATTGGACTGAGTGCCCAAGTGGAGAGCAAGCTCGAAGTGGGACAAAAATTCTCTATCAAATATAAGAGGCAAGACTGAGAAAGTGGGTGAAGATGCAGGGACAATTTGGTGTGGAAAGGAGAACCAGGAAGAACACAAGCGTCGGATAACCTTGATAAATTAATCAAGAGTCAGACAAGTTGTCTCCAGAGCAAAGAGAGTTAGGTCAGGAACCTGAGGTAAATGGAAAATGATGGAGCTAGAGCTGGGAAGAAGAAACCAAGAGATGAATTCAAGTTGAATGCAAGTGCTTCTGATGGAGAGAGGCGCCAGGGTGAATTAGCACTAAGTGAGCAGGTGGGTGAATAAATTGGCCCTCTGCCTGACATTTTCAGCAAAATTTTGGAGATAGCAAGCAGAGAAACAAATATTCAGTGGTGGGAATTATCCAAGATGGAGTATCAGCAACACAAATATGGGATTTTTTTAGGCAAGAATACTGGAGTGAGTTGCCATTTTCTCCTCCAGGGTAGCTTCCTGACCCAAGGATCGAACCGGCGTCTCCTGTGACTCCGGCATTGGCAGGCAGGTTCTTTACTACTGAGTTATCTGGGAAGCCCTATACAACACAAAACTAAAAGGGAATGATTCCAGGAAATCCCACATTTTTGAAAGAGAGGAATCACAGCCTCTGGACTGAACATCATGGAAGTAGTCATGTGCTGCCTGTGAACGGAAGAAGGACTGTGCAAAAAGATGACGAGTAGGAACTGGAGGTTGCGGTGAGGAGAAAGAGAAATATCGTTAGGAAAAAGGGGATGGAAATTCGGTAGCTGTAGTCAGAGAAGAAATATGCAGAGGTTAAGTCCTCTAGAAGACATTTTTATTAAAGAAAAGAATACTTTGCTTTTTAAAAGCATGAATATTTTCCCTATTAATGACCGAAGAGGTTACCTAAAATGCCTACACTGCAGGCTTTTAGAAATTGTTCCATTTCAGAAAATATGTCAAAAATTAGCACAAAGAAAAAAGCTAAATTTATAACTTTCATGCAGCTGCCTTCTATAAATGCAATGGAGAACAAGAGATGATAAACCATTTCTGAAAGTGATATGGATGATATAAAAGGCTCAAACTACCTTTTAACCTCGTCTTTACTAGACATAAAGACCTGAACAAAGTTTTGTTAAATACTATCTGGAACATTCATCAGTGAAATTAACATTCATTAAATAAGTACAAATTCAAAAAGCTCTTTTGAATGGTTGTTCATATCTAAAAAGCTCACAGCAAATAACAGCTTGACAGGCTTCCCTGGTGGCTCAGTGGTAAAGAATGCACCTGCTAATGCAGGAGACGCAGGTTTGATCCCTGGGCCGGGAAGATCCCACAGGATGCAGAGCAACTAAGCCCCCAAGAGCTGCAACTACTGAGCCTGTGCGCTAGAACCTGAGAGCCACAACCAAGAAGCCCGCACACCCTAGAGCCCTTACTCAACAACGAGAAGCCACTGCAAGGAGAAGTCCGTGCCCCCCAACTAGAGAGGGGTCCCACTCACCGCAACTAAAAAAAGCCTGCACGCCAGTAAAGACACAACTAGGCTTAAATAAATGAACAAAATTAAAAAAAAATAACATCTAGAGAATAATGTGCAATATTAAAGTAGGTTTATATAAAAGGAACTTGCTAGAAATCCTAAATTTTGGATAAAATTAAGATAAATGATTTTAATAAAAGAAAACAATTCCAAAACATTGGGAGGTGGGGAAGCTGACAAATGACTATTGTGGACAAGAGGAAAGAGATACTTCAAACAGCAGGAACAAGGAACACCTCAACAGATGCAGTCAGGGGCTGGAAGTAGCATTTTCTTTTGTAGATCTCTTTGGGAATACGATAAAAGCCCCAAGGATTCCACTGAAAGAAAATTAGTAATTAAACACAAATGCACATGTTTTCCTTACAACATCAAGGAAGCCCAGATTTCAGTGAGCTCATAGCTCTGGTTTCTGAATCCCTGACTCACAATCTCCTCCTATGCAAAGCTGTGCTCCCAATAAGTCATGGGATGCCGTCCTCTGCAAAATTCTCTAATTCAAAAGGACAAGGACAAAATGGGAATGAAAAGGCCACGAGAAGCACAGGGCTGATATTGCAGACAGCTTTCCTTAATGCGGTCATCAAGGAGTTGGCCTTAAAGTGATTTAAATTTCTAGCAGATTTTTTAAATGATAGTGTTTTATTCATACATTTTCCTTTGAGTGCATCTCTTGCTGGTCCCACGAATTTTAACAGAAAACATTTACCTTACTGTTTATCATTTCAAGATATGTTATCATTAAAACTGCCTTTAACAAGGCCAAGGAACCCCCACCCAGGGTCCTGTTGTGGGGGACTCTGACAGTTCAGTGCACATACACTCAACTGTTTTCTGGAAGAGTACATGTGTGCTTCACGTGGGACCCAACGGCCTAACACCAACATCCCGGGGAAAACATCTCTGCCCATCTCCTAACCTGTGTGCTAAAAGCTAAAGAGGACTCTTAAAAATTAATAACAATAATGACTTAAAAAGGTAGTCTTTCCTGTTGTATGTAGGTCCATACTTAGAGGGTGCTGGACAAGCCTGAAGTTGCTAAAAGTTGCAGAGTCAAGTGTATGTGCTATTTTGCTCTGTCAGTTCTAAGTACCACTTCACATCGTGAATTAAAATTCATATTTTAAGGCAAGAGAAAATTAAAATGTACAAGTAAAGTTGGACTTCCTACTTTTCCATTCCAGTCCCCTATGATGAAAAGGACATCTGTTTTGGGTGTTCGTTCTAAAAGGTCTTGTAGGTCTTTATAGAACCATTCAACTTCAGCTTTTTCAGCATTACTGGTCGGGACATGAACTTGGATTACCATGATATTGAATGGTTTCCCTCGGAAATGAACAGAGATCATTCTGTCATTTTTGAGACTGCATCCAAGTACTGCATTTCAGATTCTTTTGTTGACCATGATGGCTACTCCATTTCTTCTAAGGGATTCCTGCCCACAGTAGTAGATATAATGGTCATCTGAGTTAAATTCATCCATTCCACTCCCTTTTAGTTCACTGATTTCTAAAATGTCGACGTTCACTCTTGCCATCTCCTGTCTGACCACTTCCAATCTGCCTTGATTCATGGGCCTAACATTCCAGGTTCCTATGCAATATTGCTCTTTACAGCATCAGACGTTGCTTCCATGAGAAACGCTGGGCTGGAAGAGGCACAAGCTGGAATCAAGATTGCCGGGGAAACATCAATAACCTCAGATATGCAGATGACACCACCTCTATGGTGCAAAGTGAAGAAGAACTGAAGAGCCTCTTGATGAAAGTGAAAGAGGAGAGTGAAAAAGTTGGCTTAAAGCTCAACATTCAGAAAACTAAGATGATAGAATCCAGTCCCATCACTTCATGGGAAATAGATGGGGAAACAGTGGAAACAGTGTCAGACTTTATTTTTGGGGGGCTCCAAAATCACTGCAGATGGTGACTGCAGCCATGAAATTAGAAGACACTTACTCCTTGGAAGGAAAGTTATGACCAACCTAGACAGCATATTAAAAAGCAGAGACATTACTTAGCCAACAAAGATCTGTCTAGTCAAGGCTATTGTTTTTCCAGTGGTCATGTATGGATGTGAGAGTTGGACTGTGAGGAAAGCTGAGCGCCGAAAAATTGATGCTTTTGAACTGTGGTGTTGGAGAAGACTCTTGAGAGTCCCTTGGACTGCAAGGAGATCCAACCAGTCCATCCTAAAGGAAGTCAATCCTGAATATTCATTGGAAGGACTGATGTTGAAGCTGAAACTCCAGTACTTTGGCCACCTGATGCAAAGAACTGACTCATCGGAAAAGACCCTAGTGCTGGGAAAGATTGAAGGTGGGAGGAGAAGGGGATGACAGAGGATGAGATGGTTGGATGGCATCACCGACTCAATGGATATGAGTTTGAGTAAACTCCGGGAGTTGGTGATAGACAGGGAGGCCTGGCATGCTGCGATTCATGGGGTTGCAAAGAGTCGGACGCGACTGAGCTACTGAATTGAACTGAAAATTGGACTTGAAAGATAGTTAATCTTTGTCTTATTTTTCCAAAAGTTATCCTTTCCTGGTTAAGCAGACAACGTCCAGAGCTTCCCTGGTAGCTGAGCTGATAAAGAATCTGCCTGAAATGCAAGAGACCCCGGTTCAAGTCCTGAGTTGGGAAGATCCTCTGGAGAAGGGATAGGCTACCCACTCCAGTATTCTTGGGCTTCCCTGGTGGGTCACATGGTAAACAATCCGCCTGCAAGGTGGGAGACCTGGGTTTGATCCCTGGGTTGGGAAGATCCCCTGGAGAAGGGTCACTTTCCAATATTCTTGCCTGGAGAACTCTATGCACACAGGAGCCTGGCAGGCTACAGTCCATGGGGTCACAAAGACTCAGGACTGAGCAACTGTCAGGTTCACTTTCAGACAATGTCCATGGTAGAAAAATTATAGTATTAAAAAAAAAGCAAAACCCAAATAAAACCCTCAAAAGCCAACCAAGCAACCATAATCTTTGTTGATAACTTGATCTGTTTTTCAGAAATACATATATGTTCCCTGGTGGCTCAGTAGTAAAGAATCTGACTGCAATGCAGGAGACCCGGGTGGGATTTCTGGGTTGGATCCCTGAGTTGGGAAGATCGCTTGGAGAAGGAAATAGCAACCCACTCCATTATTCTTGCCTGAGAAATCCCATGGACAGAAGGACCTGGCGGGCTACAGGCCATAAGGTCACAAAAGAGTTAGACAAGACTTAGCAACTAAATAACAAAAACAACCTTGACTGAATATAGTCATGCTACGCTGGAGGAGGTTTCCCTCTGAAATCTGGACACTGTTTCACTCTTCTTTATATCTCAGTACTGTAAACAAGCACCACAGTGAGTGTGACCTTTGGGGGAAACTTCAGTGGACTTTGCAGAATTTTATAAGTTTTCTTCCTTAATTTCAGACATGAGGAACTTTACAGCTTATCCCAAGCTTTTCCACCAATGCAGCCCTTTCAATGTTATTTTCTGTCCCACTGGAAACAAAGAATACTATTCTTTGCATAAAACACCTATTGCATGACCCTCCAAGTTTCTTACAAACACTTCCTCACATACTATCTTGTGTTCGGCTATTCCGTCTCTCCAATCATTCAGTGGTTTTCTTCTTCAGCATTTCTCCTGAATTACTAAGTTCGAAAATATCCTTTAAGTTCCAGACAGTCTTCACAGAAGCACTTTTGATTCCTTTTAATCAGGGTGTCGCCTGCCTCCTCCAGCAGCCCCGTCTTCCCTCCTCATTGCTGGAGCACCGTAAATGGGCTTTCTTCTCTGACGGGACCTGCAGGACAATCCTCCTGAGGATGGTGGAAGTCGCAGTCTCTACCCACAGGGCCAGGACCTGTGTAAGAGGCCTTGGCCGGGGAATCCTTTGGATCCCCAAGTCCTCCTGTGCTGTTAGGGCAGGAGAAAGCTGCCCAACCTCTATGTGGCTTGCAGGAGAACTGGCACGAACGTCTGGCATCAGTACCAATCATCCCCACCTCGGGGCCTTCATTTTCTGCGGGTCATGCTGTCCCTGGGACGGACCCGTTTCTGCCCCTTGCTCGGGCTCTCTGTTGCTGGTTACAAGGCTCAGAGCCGAGAAAAGTTCTTCCATTATCTCGGATGCTCACAAGGCCCCACAAGATTCAACAGAACAAGAAGATCCGAGTGGAGAACAGAGCAGAAAGTGGGTGACAAACTGGATCTGCTAGGCCCCCAGTACCACCCTTGGCTTCTGCTGACTTCCTGACCGCTGAAAATGCTCACTCATTTAGTTACAATCGTCATCTAGACCTGAAACCTCAAGATACAAAACTGAGAGGGGTCAGGATAGGGGGGGTGACTGAATGTGGAATTTAGCTGTTAATAAATACAATTAATGTCTTCTTTTCAAGGGAGGAAGCACTAGGTAGTGCTTTATTCTTAAAGATGGTGAAAAACAGATTCTTAAAGAAATGCTAAGGCAAACATCTACAAAAATATCATTTATGGATAGAGATGCAAAATCATACACAAAATAATAAGCTGAATCTGTTGCTTAATCATAAAAAGTGTAACAGGTAACCTTCGCTGTGTCCTTATATAGTGAGTCAGGCAACGCACTAGGTGATCAATACGAATCATTGCCCCCAACCATCTAGAGCTAATAAGATATTTCAGTAAGGTGTCCATCTGTGAAATAAATACACCTGATGCAAAGACTCTTCTGTATACCAAGAATAGGATTTATAACATAATGGAAGTCCATTCATAGTAGCAACACAAATAAAACCAGGGATAAATAACAGAAACGTGCCCAACTTAGGTGAAGAAATACACCAATCTGCTGACACCAAAGATGAAAGTAAAATGGAAAAACATTTTATGATCCAATGAGTAGTCTCAACATTCTAAAGATTTCTGTTCTCCCATATTATCTATATATTAAGTACAATCCCAATCAAAATCCCAACAGCATGTTTTAATGGAATTTGACTCGCTAACACCAAAGTTCATTTGGAAAAGGAATTATAAGATATGGAAACAGCATTTGGGGGTTTTTTTGCTTCTTTTAAATTAATTTTTATCAGAGTATAGTTGCTTTTGGGCTTCTCTGGTGTTTCAGTGGTAAAGAATCTGCCTGCCAAGCAAGAGGCGTGAGTTCGATCCCTGGGTTGGGAAGATACCCTAGAGAAGGGCACGTCAACCCACTCCAGTATCCCTGCCTGGGAAGTCCCATGGACAGAGCAGCCTGGCGGGCTACCGTCCCTGGGGTCACAGAGGTGGACATGAGTGAGTGACTGAAGAAGAAAGGCATAGCTGCTTTACAGAGCTGTAGCAGGAGCATTCTGTCACAGAGGTCTCTTCCTGGCCTCTACACGCCTTAATCTCCACTCATCCCAAGTGCCTCCTCTTCAATAATGCCTCCCCTTTGATTGCTTATCACTGTTATCTATTCTGGGCATGCAACTGACAAAGTGGTCTTTATCCAGACAGTAAAACACAGTGAGTAAAAGCAGACATCTCACATTGCCTGGGTTGGAATCTGACCTCTGCCACGTACCAGGTGTGTGACCCTGGGCAAGTCACTGAATCTCTCTGTGCACCAGCTCCTTCTACAGTAAAATGAAGATCAGAGTTGTAACGCTGATAGCATGTTGCAGATTTGTGGTGAGGATTAACTAAACGAAAATGCAAGGTTCTGTGCATGCCACAGACAGCTTCACAATTGCTAATTATGATTGCGACTATAATAAATGTGTATATAATTTATATATATAATTTTATAATTTATATATATATATAAAATATATATATAATAAATTCTGAAGGGAAAAAAGTCCAGGTTTTCTGATCTTGAGGTTTCTTTTTCTAGAAAATTTTTCCAGAATTTTTTAAAGGTTGGAATGAAAAATAAACAGTTTAGAAACTCTAGCTTGGAGCACTTTTAAATACAGTTAGGATGTCGGGGTCTCAAACGTACTTTGGTTCTACTTTTAGTGGGAAAGGGGGCAAGTGGAATAGGCCCTTGAATCCTTGAATCCTTTAGCTACACAACAACAAAGTAAAAAAAAATCTCTCCTAAATGACAAGCTCTGGAAAATTGCACTGTGAATCTTTTTATATAGATCGATACATGTACTCTAATAGAATCTTTATATATAGAGTGATACATGTAGTCTAATAAAACTGGACCACCTTGCCCTCTCTTAAGGCCAGTCTCGGTATCATGAGGGATCAAAAAAGAATCCCCCCCTTCCCCTACCCCATCCTCTAAAGCCTAGTAGTTTTTAACTGAAAATGCGGTTGATGATACAGATCAGGATGCTATGGGGCTCCTGGGCACAAAGCGTTTCTGTGTCCCTTACTCTTCTGAGAACAGGAAACAGCCTTCATTCAGCCTCCATGACCTTCCCTGGATTCCAACCGGCAGATTCAAGCAGTTGCTAACTAGGGAAGGGAGGGGATACAGAGCACCAGGGAGAAACAGTCAAGAGAGACAAGCGCGCAGCCGTGGGGCGGGGCCCGGGTCCCCATCACGGGACACACACACCTTTGAGCCGCTCTGCAGATGCTGAAACCCCCTCCAAGTGGGGCACGTTAAGGGCACACTGGCCACAGGCGTGTAGAGCCCAGACTGGCTGGGACCAGAGGGCTGACGATGCTGACCCCCTCACCCCATCAGAAGAACGCCCATGAGCTGACCACACCCTCTTTGAACCTTTACAGTTTCCTCTCCAAGTGGGGACACAGTTTTGAGGGCATTAGCCCATGGTGTCCCCCTTTGCCTGGCAAAGTAATAAAGCTACCCTTTTTTGCTTCACCCTAAACTCTTATCTCCAAGACTCGATTGAGCACTGGGGTACAAAGAAACGGAGCGTTTGGCATCATTGAGAGGCGGCCCAGAGGACAGTCACCACCCAGCCAAGGCACCGTTCCCAGTAACCATCCTCACCCATCTCTTTGCCCAAAGCTCCACACCTCCCAGTGGCCCTGTGACCTCCCTTCTCAGGAACAGCCCACCCGTCGCGTTCCCCTCCCCTCAGGCCCTGGCGGCCCAGCTCCAAGGGAGGCCCACCCGCGCCCCTCCTCTCCTGCCCTCCCCTCCCCGCCTAGTTCTGAAAATGCGCCTCGGTGAGTCTGGACTCAAGTTTGGATCTCCCTTCATCACGTGACAAGGGGAAAGGCCACGGACACTCAGACCCTAAGGGTCCTATCTCTGTCTTACCCGAGTGGGCACGTCTGTCACGGGCACATCTCCTGTCTGCATCGGTAATGCTGATTGGGGGGTCACCTTGAACCTGGGAGGTGAGAGGGCCGCTCCCTCCCCCAAGCCCTGGAGAAACGAGGGGGCCCAGAGTCCCGGCTGGAGGAGCCGAGCACTGTGGGAGACACACCTGTGCTCGGGGAAGGGGGGCTCCGTGCCCCAGATGGGGTCGCTCCGCTGCCAGAACCCCCCGCAGCGCCTGCAGCCCAGGGCCCAGCTCCCGCCCTCTCCTAGGCCTTCTGTGCCTGCGGTTTCACTCCTCCTTGTTTCTCGTGAGGAGTTGAAATTCTGTTCTCCTCTATGCTTTGGACACTAAAAAGAGTGGTCTGAATCTCCATGCAGGGCAAGATAGAAGAGGGTGAAGCAGAGGATAGGGCCAAGGAAAAAAAGCCAACAAGCCAAGAATGAGGCGTGAGTGCCAAGTGGTCCTGATCCACCCAGGTGGACTGGGGTTTTACAAACAAGAGACAGCATCAGGCCCTTAGGACTAAAATGCACACACTCTACACATAACATAACCAACAAGGACTGAGTGTGTAGACCACGGGACTCTCCTCAACATTCTGTGATAACCTGTGCGGGGAAAGAATCTGAAAGAGAAGGAACATGTGCGTATGTGAAGCTGAATCTCTGCTGCACACTTCAGAGTAACACAGTGCTGGAAATCAACCATGCTCCTACAGACCTTTGGCACATGCTTGCTGCTTTACAGGATCAAGAAAAATTCTTTAGGGATACTCAGAAGCATTTAGGAACACTGGGAAGAGGAAAGTGACAAAGTATTGCATTTGCTACAATAAAGTGGCAAAAAGGAAGGACTGATGTTACTTGGCTACTTGAGAGGAAATGCCTTTTATTAAACATTCCTGTCCTGAAAAGCGGCAAGTTACTGAGTTAACTGTGCTACAAGAACTACCTCATTTTGTCCTCACAGTGACTCTAGAAACGATGATGATGTTGATGACGGGGATGATGCTGCTCCCGTCCATTTCAGCAAACGGAGAATTAAGGTTGAGGAGAGTCAAGTCAATTGCCCCAAATCACACTAGTTACAAGGAGTAGTAGAACTGAGATTCAAATGTTGCTAGCCTCTTCTGAGAGTCCTCACTAAAAGACACTCTGCTTGTAACAAATGGCATCCTACTCTAAAACATTTGCTGCTGCTGCTGTTGTTACGTAGTGTCCGACTTTGCAACCCCACGGACTGCAGCCAAGTCAGGCTCCTCCGTCCTCCAGTATCGCCCAGAGTTTGCCCAGATTCATGTCCAGTGAGTCAGTGATGCTATCTAACCGTCTCATCCTCTGCCTCTGAAGCATAATCTGAAATTATTCCTCAGTGTTAAGGATGGGCTGGTCCCAGAGCCATATCCAGGGCATCTTGGTTACTAAACACAAAAGGACCACCTGAAATCAAGGTTTGGGCTTGTTATAATAGCAGCCACACACAGTCATATGATTTTATCATATCGCATAAAAATATCATAAAATTTAAATGAAACATTGCACATGGGTTTTTATTATTTAACTTTTATGGAGAGTTTGCCTGAGGGAGAAAAAAGAGAACAATACATATGAAGTATTTTATACCATTTATTCACACCTATGTCTGAATTTATCATAAGGCTGAAAGCAATTGATAAAAGCAGCTGGGGTATCAGAAAATAGAAAATCACCTCATGGTAAACTCCTGAGCCATTTACAAGGTTCCAGGTCTTTGCTTTGGGTCATTAACACCTTCCCTAGAGGGACAGGAGATGGAAGTGAGATCCAGATGGCTTATTTTTGAAACCTATTTTAACTTCTTGTTTTAAAAAAAAAAAAAAGAATGAGGAAAGTGCAGAAATCATTGGCTAAATGAGGTTTGGAGAATATCTGAGAGTTTCTTTTTAACACTCATCCACCCTAATTTGCAAGTCTAATGACAATGGGCCGCAAAAGTCAATTTGCAAACTGGTTGTCAGAGTGTTAAACCTCACAAGTTGAATAATGTAAGGACTGCTTCACCAGCAAAGAGATTGGGTGAGAGAAGAGTCTTTCAGATGACAATTACTTGGGAGAAGAGAAACCTAATTTCCAAAGTGAAATTATCAGTAGGGGAAACCAAAAAAAAAAAAAAATCAAAGCTTGCCTCTTGGTTTTCTCTTGGAGCGCCACAGGTCCACGTGAGTTCATCAGCCCTGGCGTGCCGGCAGAGGCCTTCCAGAACACGGAGACAGTGAGGGGCCAGCACGTTGACAAATACACAGAGACACACGTCTGTGCTTCGGACCAGCGTCTCCAAGAATTCCCCCAAGCCTAACACGAAGCTGCAGAGAGACAGCTACCCAGTGAAGCTGCAGAGAGACCCAGCTACCCAGTGAAGCTGCAGAGAGACCCAGCTACCCAGTGAAGAGGTCCTTCCCTCCACAGAGTGCTCCACGCCGCCTTCGCTTGCTCGCCCGAGGCGGACTGCCCACTGCCTGGCAGATGGGGAGAGGCTGACGGATGTTGCCGCGCTAATTGAAGAGTGCCTGATGGACAGCGTCATGCTGCTTTCATGGGCACAGCAGAGCGATTCAGTTACTCACATACATCTGCCCATTCCTCTTCAGATTCTTTCTCCATAGAGGTTATGAGAGCATATTGAGTGGAGTTCCTTCTGCTATACAGTAAATTCTCCTTAATTATTTCATATATAGTAGTGTGTCTGTGTTCATCCCACACTCCTGATTTACCCCCCACCCTCCACGTTTCCCCTTTGGTGACCACAGATTAGTCTCTGAAATCTGCGCGTCTGTTTCTGTTTTGCGCATACGTTCCTTTGTATCCATCTTTAAATTAGATCTGACGTGTGCGTGGTATCACATGATACTGGCCTTTCTCTGTCTGAATTACTTCACTTGGCATGACGATGTCTGGGTCCACCCACGTTGCTGCGTGTTTAAACCGGGCTCTCGGCCGGGGTAGAGGAGCTGGTTCAGTGAAGATGTGCACAAGTGATGGGCCGCCTCTGCCCCCATGCTGTGTAAATGCTGTCCTTGGACAGAAAAGAACATTGCTGTCCTCAGGCATTTCTCTTCATGGTGTCTCTGTTTCAGCAGGTTACGGGATAAAATAAAGAACCTAATCATTTTAATATGAAAGCATCCATCATCTGGGAGAAAACCCTGAAAACACAAGGAACATTTATTGAATTGCTGGTGTGTGGTGAGCACTGTTCTCCATTTATTTCTTTTCTCTTCCTTTTCGTTTGTTTTCCATTATCTGTGTCTTTTACTCCTTTTCATCTGATAATTTCTGACTTTTAATAAGTGTTTAATAGACTTACATACTAGGTGATTAACAATCCACTTGGACTTTAAAATATGTGCATTATGTTTTTCATGCTTCTTGCTAACTCTATCGATTTTCCCTTTTTTTTTTCCGTCTCTCACTTCATGCTTCTGTTGGATTGATACGTTTCTGTAGAATCCTTTTTTTCTTATTTTCTACTTTGAAAACTCTACTACATGTCTATTTTTTAGGGATTATTCTTAATTTCATAACTCATATTGTTGGTTATAAATGAGTCCAATGCAGTTAAATAATTCAGTATTTCTATATTCTGGGTGTTACCCCACATGTACACTAACTACACATTGAACATCTTTCTGACTCACATTATTACTTTTACTCAACTTTACCTGCCTTTAATTTTCTTTTTAATTGAATAGAAAAGAAGAAATGCAACTTCAGTTTGGAAACAGCTGCCCAGGAAACGTCCTTGGGGCACAGTGACGATCGCTGACAACACTGTGTTTTATACTTGAAAGGTGCCGAGGGAGTAGATCTGAAAACTCCCATCGCAAGAAAAAGCGTAACTGTGGGCAGTGACGGATCTTATCTAGACTTTTTAAAACTTTTACTTGGCTGCGCTGGGTCTTGGGTGCAGCCCACGGTATCTGGTTCCCTGACCAAACCCAGTCCCCCTGCACTGGGAGCTCAGAGCCTCAGCCACTGGACCGCCAGGGAAGGCCCTTCCTAGAGTTATCATGGTGATCATTTCACAATATGTACAAATGTTGTATCATCATGAAATGAATATAATGTCATAGGTCAATTCAGTTCAGTTCAGTTCAGTCGCTCAGTCGTGTCCGACTCTTTGCGACCCCGTGAATCGCAGCACCCCAGGCCTCCCTGTCCATCACCAACTCCCGGAGTTTACTCAAACTCATGTCCATCGAGTCGGTGATGCCATCCAGCCACCTCATCCTCTGTCGTCCCCTTCTCCTCCTGCCCCCAATCCCTCCCAGCATCAGGGTCTTTTCCAATGAGTCAACTCTTCACATCAGGTAGCCAAAGTACTGGAGTTTCAGTTTCAGCATCAGTCCTTCCAATGAACACCCAGGACTGATCTCCTTTAGGATGGACTGGTTGGATCTCCTTGCAGTTCAAGGGACTCTCAAGAGTCTTCTCCAACACCACAGTTCAAAAGCATCAATTCTTTGGCCCTCAGCTTTCTTCACAGTCCAACTCTCACATCCATACATGACCCCTGTAAAAACCATAGCCTTGACCAGACGGACCTTTGTTGGCAAAGTAATGTCTCTGCTTTTTAATATGCTGTCTAGGTTGGTCATAACTTTCCTTCCAAGGAACAAGAGTCTTTTAATTTCATGGCTGCAGTCACCATTTGCAGTGATTTTGGAGTCCCCCCCAAAAAATAAAGTCTGACACTGTTTCCACTATCTCCCCATCTATTTTCCATGAGGTAATGGGACCAGATGCCATGATCTTAGTTTTCTGAATGTTAAGCTTTAAGCCAACTTTTTCACTCTCCTCCTTCACTTTCATCAAGAGGCTTTTTAGTTCCTCTTCACTTTCTGCCATAAGTGTGGTATTATCTGCATATCTGAGGTTATTTATATTTCTCCTGGCAATCTTGATTCCAGCTTGTTCTTCATCCAGCCCAGCGTTTCTCATGATGTACTCTGCATATAAGTTAAATAAGCAGGGTGACAATATACAGCCTTGACGTACTCCTTTTCCTATTTGGAACCAGTCTGTTGTTCCCTGTCCAGTTCTAACTGTTGCTTCCTGACCTGCATACAGGTTTCTCAAGAGGCAGGTCAGGTGGTCTGGTATTCCCATCTCTTTCAGAATTTTACACAGTTTATTGTGATCCACACAGAAGGCTTTGGCATAGTCAATAAAGCAAACATAGATGTTTTTCTTGAACTCTCTTGCTTTTTTGATGATCCAGTGGATATTGGCAATTTGATCTCTGGTTTCTCTGCCTTTTCTAAAACCAGCTTGAACATCTGGAAGTTCACAGTTCACGTATTGCTGAAGCCTGGCCTGGAGAATTTTGAGCATTACTTTACTAGCGTGTGAGATGAGTGCAGTTGTGCGGTATTTTGAGCATTCTTTGGGATTGCCTTTCTTAGGGATTGGAATGAAAACTGACCCTTTCTAGTCCTGTGGCCACTGCTGAGTTTTCCAAATTTGGGCAATTACATCTCAATTAAAATGAATTAAAGACATTAATATTTTATCACTTTCTATGCTCCATGTTTCTCATGAACCATGTCTTCCTCTGGCCCACTGTCCATGCTGCCTACACAACCCTCAAGAACACTTAGCGAGGATCTCTGGATGGTAAAGTAATTTGATGTTTTCATGTTCTTTATTTGACAATATCTTTTTTCCTTATGCTTTTCCCCTTATCCCTGAATAATAGTTAAGTCTTGTATAACATTTTTAGATTGACAATATTATTTTGGCTTATGAATTTGTTACTCCATCATCTGTGTCCTCCAGAGAAATGTACTGTTGATCCAGCCGTCTCTTCCTAGGTAACCTGTGTGCACGGTTAGCAGGTTTCAGATTATTCTTCTATATAACTCGAGGCTCTTCAGTGTCACAGACTCCCTGAATATGCCCTTGCTTCATTTATCCCGAGCATGGCCTGAGGTGCATTTTGATGTGTCGACCCCAATCTTTTTCCAACTGTAGAAAAATAATTTGCTAACAGCTCTTCAAATATTTTCTCCACCATTCCTTGTGATATCATCTCCTGAAACTGTTGCCATGAGTTTCAATATTATATCGACCAACACTGTGCATGAAAGATGTAATGCAAGCCAGAATTTAATATTTTTCTCATGCGGTAATGTTAAATAGTAAAAGAGAAACAGATGGTGTTAACTTTAATAGGATGCTTTAAGCCAGCATGCCCAAAATATTATAATTTCAACATATAATCAATATAAAGGTTATTAACAATATTTGACATTATGTTTTGGAATATGGTATGTATTTTATAATACAATTGGGACTAGATACATTCATTTCATTTTTTTATGGAAGTATAGTCGATTTACAATGTTGTGCTGGTCTCTGCTGTAAAAGTGACTCATTAAACACATATATACATTCTGTATTTCACATTCTTGTCCACGATGGTTTATCACAGGATATCGAATATGGTTCCCAGTGCTATACAGTGGGACCTCCTTCTTTCTCCATCCCATATGCAACA
This sequence comes from Cervus canadensis, assembly GCF_019320065.1. NCBI lineage: Eukaryota > Metazoa > Chordata > Mammalia > Artiodactyla > Cervidae > Cervus > Cervus canadensis. Next base: position 40,827,265 of record NC_057416.1, on the reverse strand, counting down.
GTTCCCATCGGCTCATCTCAGATTCCCAGTTCTTCTCTCCCCGATTGCCCTACCGCTTGGCAACAAGTCTGTTCTGTCTGTATGCACGTCTGTTTCTGTCTGTCCGTCCGCGCGTCTGTTCCTGTCTGTCCGCGCGTCTGTTCCTGTCTGTCCGTCCACGCATCTGTTTCTGTCTGTCCATCCGCGCGTCTGTTCCTGTCTGTCCGTCCGCGCGTCTGTTCCTGTTCTGTCCGCGCGTCTGTTCCTGTTCTGTCCGTCTGCGCGTCTGTTTGTCTGTCTGTCCGCGCGTCTGTTCGTCCGCGCATCTGTTCCTGTTCTGTCTGTCCCTCTGCACGTCTGTTCCTGTACTGTCTGTCCGTCCGCGCGTCTGTCCCTGTTCTGTCTGCGCGTCTGTTCCTGTCTGTCCGTCTGCGCCTCTGATCCCGTTCTGTAGATAGGTTCATTCGTGCTAGGGGGCGCTAGTGGTCAAGAATCCACCGGCCAGTTCAGGAGACGGCAGAGACACGGGTTTGATCCCTGGGTCGGGGAGGTGCCCAGGAGCAGAAAGTGGCAACCCACCCTGGCCTCCTCGCCTGGAGAATTCCATGGACAGAGGAGCCTGGCGGACCGACAGTCCAGGGGCCACAAGGAGGACACGACCGAGGACTGAGCGCAAGAATAAGGGATAACACACGGTATTCACGGACTAGACACGCTCCAAATGCTCAGGAGTGGCTACCAGCCACAGCGTCGGTCAGCACGGATTATAAACCATAAACTGCCCCTGTGTCTCTTAACCGCTTTTCTGTGCCTGTCCCCCTGTCTGTCTGTCTGGTAAATTGGCTGATTCTCCTTTAAATTAAACGTAGGCTAGTGTTTATTCCACCTATGGGCTTTTTGCCAATGACAGTATGGTTTACTTCCCAAACTTATTGATTCATTTTTATAGGAACTCTTCTTATATTGCTTCTGCCTGACTTCACTGTTATTCTTTTTTAAAATTCATTTTCTATTTGAAGGATAATTGCTTGACGGAACTGTGTTGTTTTCTGTCAAACATCAACACGAATCAGCCGTAGGTATGTCCCTTCACTCTTATTCTTTTAACACTTTTGACCTTGTCTCCATCCCTGAGATGCTTAGCTGAAATCCTAGTCCCAGAGCATTGGCCACAACTCCTTTCTGCTGCGATACAGCAGATCAGCCGGTGAAATGTCTCAACTGTTCTTTGGGAGGCTCTCTTCTCCGTCTCCCTCCCACCCAGGTTCTCCTAGTTCGCCTCTGGGCATCTTTTCGCTTTGATGCCTCTGCACAAACACACCCCCCGCATGATAATGACGCCTGATGCGTGCCAGGGGCTTGTGTCTTCGCTGAAAGAATCACTGAGTAAATAAATGCAGAGCCCCAGCCACGGTCTTGCTTTGGATAGCAAGCCTCCACTTCACACCTTTTGTCCCTAAAACCCCAAAGGTTCAACTCTAGACAGCCCCTCTCATATTCAGATGCAGAGGCCAGACAACCCAATGTTTGTCCAATGTCTGTCTCTTCTCTGATCTGGAGCCATAACTACCTTACTGTGTTGCTACACATGTCACATTTATGTCTTATCTCTCTCTATAGCATTTCTTCGGTTTACTGTGTTTATCATTGCTTTGTGTTTGCATCCGAGGTTTATTGAGGCTTAAACTCTGTGTACCACCTTCACTAGAAGCTGATTTAAGAGCAAACTATTCATTAAGTATTCCTGTGACAAATAATCCAGTGTCTTTATTCTAGACTTCAGTAATGCTGGCCGTTTATTAGATTTTATTTCATGCCATCCTTTAAAATCAAAGGGCTCACTTGGTTATGTAGTATGGGTGACGTTCAAGTCCTGGCTATGTAGGACTGTCCATGAAAACTCACTAATCAAAATGAATAATTTATAAGAAGTATTTATTTCTCAAATGCTCTTATAATTACCTAGGTTTATTTTAGGAATTATTCTAAACAGCTTACTGAAATTCTAACTAGTGTTCTGCATATAATGTGAATGAAGCAAAAAAACCTTTTAAAATGTCACTTACTTTAATAACAACACACAATTATAACATGAATAAGAGCTTACTACTCTTATTTCATGAAATTAAGTTATATAACATATACCTATACAGCCCTGTCATTAATGCTCATGGGAATTTTAATCATATCACAAAATTTCAGACACGGTTCTTTCCACAACAGAAGATGCCTTCTAGAAAGGGAAAAAATATGCAAATAAGATAAGACCTTTAGATAAGAGCTTGCTATTAAGAATAACTGGGGCTTCCCCGATGGCTCAGCTGGTAACAATCTGCCTACAATGTAGGAGAATCAGGAGACCTGGGTTCGATCTCTGGGTTGGGAAGATCCCCTGGAATAGGAAATGGCAACCCACTCCAGTATTCTTGCCTGGAAAATCCCATGGACAGAGGAGTCTGTAGGGTCAAAAAGAGTTGGACATGACTGAGCGACTGAACATACAAATGTCTTCACTGGTGTGGTGTCGATCAGGGCTTTGAGTCATTTTTTCACAGAATGATTTGCTTTTGTTTTTATTGTTGAATTTTAAGAGTTCTTTGCATGTTTTGGAGACTTGCCCTTTATCAGACATGTCTTTTGCAAATATTTTGGATGTTTTCATTCTCTTGAGAATCATACTTTAAAGTATGTGTTATATTTTGAAATCCTGAATACATTATTGCTTCAAAAAGTCAACTGAATTTACTCACACTTTATTATTGCTGCCCATTTCTCCTTTATCTCATGTGTATTTCTCATGTATCTCCAATAATTCTGTACCCAGTATCATTTTACTCCTGCCTGAAAAACACTCCCTCATATTTTTTTTAAGTATGAGTGTTCTGGTGATAAAATCTTTCAACGTGCTTATCTAAAAATGTCATTATTTGACAATAATGGAAAAATTTTCTCAGGAATGTCATTCTAGGTTGGGTTTTTTTTTACATTAAAGACATTTCATTGCTTTCAATTTCACTGTTGAGAAGTCAGCTGAATGTTTATTATTGCTCCCTTAAAAACAGTCTTTTAACTGCTTGATTTTAAGATATTTCTGCTTCTATTCAATTTTTAGCAGGTTTATTACAATGTGTATCCATAAGTCTTCCTTTGTGCTTCTTAGTTAGGTTTTATTGTGCTGCTTAAATCTGTAGCTTAATGTATTTCATACATTTGGGGAGATTCTGAGCCAATATTTCAAGTACTGCTTCTGCTGTATTCTGTCACACCTAGCCCACTGAGACCTCCAACTACAGGGATATTTGTAGATCCATTTTCTGTGTTCACAGGCTTATTATTCTCTTTTTTCTCTTCAGTATCTATTTTTTCTCCTTGTGCTTCATTCTGGATACATTCTAAACAATGTTCCAAGTGTCCTTTTAGAAGTCCTGAAACAGGCTGAATTGTTTCAGGGCTGTACTGAATGACACTTATCTGGACTTCCATTGGCTCTGCTTCCTTTGGGCTGTTGATCACACTGTCTGTGATTTCACACATCCAGCTACTTTTAGGATGGATGAAGGTTATGGAAAATTATAACCATTATTTGAAGTCTAATAGGATGTTACCATCTGGGAAGACCCAGAGGAATCAGGTGGAGAGGGAGGTGGGAGGGGGGATCGGAATGGGGAATACATGTAAATCCATGGCTGACTCATGTCAATGTATGACAAAAACCACTACAATATTGTAAAGTAATTAGCCTCCAACTAATAAAAATAAATGAAAAAAAGAAAAAAAAAAAAAAGAGTTGACTTTTATATCTGGCCAGTGACAACAATACTAACCATCCTAGATCAACTTAGTCCCATCAGAGACTGAGATGATTCAACTCTGGTCTTAGCACATATAGGGACTAGTCAATTTGGGGTTTGCCTTTACTTCTAGGAACCAGTCCTGAGGACTCAAATCAAGTCCTGGGGCCCCAATTTTTGTTACCGTAACCATGTCTTTTTGTTTAAAGCTGTGTTTACCTCTCCTCTCTTTATCTTCCTCTTTGGGCGTCTTCAGGTGTTTCTTGAGAAAAAGGGGTCCCAGGGCTGGACTTGCCCCCCTGCCTTCCCTGTGCTGTCAGCTTCTAGTTTCATAATTCTTTCATTCTCTGATTAATTTTTAATCCCTCAGATTTCTTCCAGTTTTATATTTGTCCTAGGAAGATGTATCTCAATTATCTAGTCCACCATATGGGAATTAGAATTTTCATACATTTTATTTCCTTCATAATTATTTTCTGCATTAATCAATCAAACTTTCTATAATGACCACACATTTTTGTTAAATAACCATTCAGCAAATATTAGGCTGCTTCTATGAGTCAAGCAGATTTCTAGATACTGGAAAGGGCAACAATAAATGTTAAAAGTTTCCTGCATATTTTCACTTTGGGCTTTTTAAAATTTTTTACGATGCGTATGTACTCAGTATTCAGAGTCAACTAAAACAATTCCTTCTATTTTAAAAGCTATCTGGCATTGCTGTGGATTAAAAATGCTAAATTACTGGTCTAAATTAAGTCATATGAATGAAGATGACTAATATTCATCTCCACAGGAACCCAGACAAAGCAGTTCCTCACTAGATAAGGTTTACTCAGTAAAATTGGTAACATGAACTACAAAGCTACAATAAGGAATAAAATCCAGAAACTACACATTTTTTAAAAGGTACAGTCCACTATAATATAATACAGACTTTTAAGTAAACTATTTGAAGTGGAGTTGTCCTCCTAGCATAACGAGTGAAACAGTACTGAAAGCTGCGTAACGCCCCACCTGATTTTATCTGTTGGAAGTCAAAAGCCACCCAACTGTATCCAAGTTTTACGGTGCTGGCTTATTCAACAGTAACTCCAAATCAGTGTGTGACTTAAATTTTTGGGGGGTCTTAATTACACACAAACTTTTTATATTTGCCGTGACTTTTGCTGAGGAAATCTCTAAGTTTCTATTTTCAAAAGTTAAGGTGGCGTCCTACAGAGGAAATTAGGTATTTTTATCTCATCATGTAAGATGGCTATTTTCCGCAGCATATCATCAAGTATTCCACTACATAGCAAAGTTCATGTGTACAACTGGTAAGGTTAAATTCCAAACTAGACTAAAATTGCTTCTGTGTTTATTCTTATTATGAAAAAGAAACTCTTTTATTACAGAATTCCTAAAAACAGAGCCATGTTTTAGCCCAAATCTTAACACAAATGGTTTGTAATCTTGAAACACTGAGGTTGCATATGTAAGACCCACGCGCTCAGGGCAAAGGCCACATGTGCCTGAAATGGTTTATTACGGACGTAACGGTGATGAGTGGCAGCCTTGAAACCATTGTGCAAACAGCGCTTTATTTTCCTGTGGGAAAAACCTCAACGTGAGTGGGGAGGGCATATTTTATGCACCTTTAATGAACAACCCTAGTAGCTTTCTTTGCCTATAATAATTCAAATAAAGAGTCTTAAAAGCCCATTCATTTGCCTGCTGCTAAAGAGTGGAAAGTTATTAAGAATTAAACATTTACGAACACTTTATAAATCATTCTAACGATGCTTTCTGAATCCCTTCAATATTTGGAAATAAAGCTTAACTTTTCCTGTGACCTTTTTTTTCTAATGTGGCTGTGTGCCCATAGAAAGAATGGATAGTTTCACAGTTGATCAGAACAAATAGAGTCAAGATGCTTGCTTGGTGTTACAAACCTCCACCAAATGACCAATTCACTCAGTGGTTACGGAAAAACGGAGAGACCTGAAGTGGACATAAAATTTTTGTTTATTTGGAGACTTCCCTGACGGTCCAGTGGTTAGCATTCTGTGCTTACGCTGCAGGGTGAGAGGGTTTGATTCCTGGTTGGGGAACTTAAGATCCTGCAAGTCAAGCCATGCATTCAAAAAGAAAAAAAAAAATTCATTGATTTTAAGGTGAGACTGATGGTGATGGGAATTAAGCAGCAGAAATAATGAAGAGAGTCTCTCTTCTCAGCCTCCTTCATCCCTTTTCCTTTTACTGATACACCTGTTGGGATCCACAGCATTTCAAAGGGCGGGTAAGGAAGGACCCCGCATGAGCCACACATTGTTTATCTCAGAGCCTCCATTAAAATGCTGAAAGCCTGGAAACTTCTTATTAAAATTTGGTTGACATAGTTTTCTAGTAAGTTGAAAACCTGGAGAAGGTAGGCAAAAGCTCACTATTAACACCAAAGAGGATGTCACAGGTTGTTTTTAAGTAATTATCTTAATTACCATTTAGTGCATGCCTAATTTTACAGACAGTATAAAACATGATTAAAGCAAATGACAGTTTGAACATTCTATTTTCTGCAAAAAAAAAAAAAAACCTTTGGTGAATATATGGTTTCTATAGAAAAATTAATTTTTCAGGCTGTGATGTGGGATCTTACTTCCCAACCAGGGACTGAACCCATGGCCCCTGCATTATGAGCATGGAGTCTTAACACTGGACCATGAGGGAAGCTCTTCTGTAGAAATTTCTAGTTTAGTAATTAAAGAGAGAAAAACAAATGGGAGAAAATCTTAATTTTAATAACAGAATTATATAACTGCTTAGTGATTCAACATCTGTGTTCAGTTCAGTTGCTCAGTCATGTCCTACTCTTTCTGACCCCACGGCCTGTACCATGTCAGGCCTCCCTGTCCATCAACAACTTCTGGAGTTTACCCAAATTCATGTCCTTTGAGTCGGTGATGCCAGCCAACAATCTCATCCTCTGTTGTCCCCTTCTCCTCCCGCCTTCAATCTTTCCAAGCATCAGGGTCTTTTTCCATGAGTCAGCTCTTCACATCAGGTGGCCAAAGTATTGGAGTTTCAGCTTCAACATCACTCCTTCCAATGAACACCCAGGACTGATTTCCTTTAGGATGGACTGGTTGGATTTCCTTGAAGTCCAAGGGACTCTCAAGAGTCTTCTCCAACACCACAGTTCAAAAGCATCAATTCTTCGGTGCTCAGCTTTCTTTATAGTCCAAGTCTCACATCCATATGTGACTCCTGGAAAAACCATAGCCTTGACTAGAAGGACCTTTGTTGGCAAAGTAATGTCTCTGCTTTTTAATATGCCGTCTAGGTTGGTCATAACTTTCCTTACACACACTTGCTTGTTAACTGCCACTCCCTGTTTTGTTATTTTTCTGCCATTTATAAAGCTGAGTAGTTTTTGCTGAAGCCCAGTAACTAAGGACTATAAAAGCTTGATAACATAGAACAAAGACATTGAAGTAGGCAATGCACAGAGCTAGAATATTTGGAATATTGGAAATTACTCATGATTATATAGGCTTAGCTCACTCTTGATTATATTATTCTCTGAATTTCTTTGTAAACAGGGTCTGATGTTTTTAGTTTAACTAATGTTTATCAAAAATATACTCTGTGCCATATATTGCACTGGCCAAAATGTTCATTTGAATTTTTCCACAAGACATCACTTTTTGGCCAAGCAAATACTGCGGTATGTGCCGTGTGGTGGTGTTGAGTTGTTGTTTAGTCCATGAGTTGTGTCTGACCCTTTTGCAACCCCAGGGACTGCAACATGCCAGGCCCCTCTGACCATGGGATTTCCCAGGCAAGAATACTGGAGTGGGTTGCCATTTCCTTCTCCAGGGGACCTTCCCAGTTCAGGAATAAAACCCACATCTCCTGCTTTGACAGGTGGGTTCTTTACCACTGAGCCACCAGGAAAGCCCCCAGTGTGCTGAACAGCCAAAGACGATTTAAGGATGTCTCTACTCCCAAGGGGCTACTGCAGAATAAAGACATGCAATAAAGCATGGGGGATAGAAATTTGAGTTGTAAGATCTTAATATACTCAATACATGTATGAATATGTCACTTTTCTACTGACCTTTTCCATTTATTGTCAGATATAAATAAATGTCTCTCTCCAAAAATGATGCTAAATACACGATGCCCTTCTAAGATCCATTTTCCGTGCCAAGGTTTCGGGAATGAAAGCTCATCTGCTCTATTTGCTCACTACCTAGACATCTATACTCTGGCTTCTGGACTCATCATACTGAAACATTACTAAAAAGGTCACTAACCACCTGCTAGGTCTCAACTATAATAAAAATTTCTGCAGCTTTCAACACTGTTCAATATTCCCCTTTGTTAGTTCTCGGCTATGAATCTCTGGTTCTCTGAGTGTCTCCTCCCGGCTCTCTCACCACTTCTCCATACCATCTGTTGCTGTCTTCTATGTTCCAGGAACAGTTTCCAAGTTTGATTCATCAGTTACGTGCTAATGCTCCTTCCCTCTCTACTTCATCAGCCATTTTCAAAGGCTCCATTGAAAATTCTATTTAAAAAAGTACCACCACACACCCAAAATAAACCAAAAATATATGTTCACTATCTGGATGGCAAAGTGGCATTTTTCTTCCTCCTCAATTATTATTTATTTTAAGAGGTAAGTGCAACAAAAGTCAACATTATACAGAAATACAATCATATATTTTAAAGCCTATAAAGCATGGTGATTACAAGTATCAAGCTCACAGCTACTGATGGAAGCAAACTTCCTAAGTTATACTCTGAGCTCTTACACTTATCAGCCATTATGTCCTAATGTACTAATACCATATAACCCTTAAAACAACACTATTTTGTGTAAAGCACATATATTGATTTCAGACACATAATAAGTGCTCCATATATTTGAGCTATGACTCCTAATTATGGTAATGGCCCCAGCTTCTAGAATTGTAAAGATTTCATAAACCTTTATTTAATTAATGAATGAATTAAAGGATTAAACAAATTATGACTAATGATAATTTCGTTTTACCAGTTTCTCCAGCTAAAACCTCAGTCCTGCCTTTGGTTTTGCTATCTCCTTTAGCAGACCCACAATCAAATTCTGTGAAGTATTTACTGGTAAATTTTACGAATCCAAGTCTCCAGACTTCTCTTCCGGCATGTAAAATTGTCTGCCTTTCCTTCCGCCTGAACAAATCCATTAGAAACTCATATATAACCCATAATTTCTGCCTTACTTCTTGACAGATTTCTATGACATCTACCTGAAAGGTAAATCTCTGGAGTGGGACAGATTTTAACCCATATATAACAGACAGGTGCTGGAGACTTTTAAGCAAGAAAGATAAAAGAAAAGCAGTGCTCACATTTTCTGTAGTGTTCAACATGATTTACCATGAATTAATTTAGATCAATAACAAACAAAGAATACAGAACATATCACACCCTAACCCTTGCAGAAATGTCTTCATTGGGTTATAATTGAGTCATATGCTCTAAACGTTTTTAAGAACTTGTCTAAGAAACACCTGTCTGAAGTCTCCCGAATATTCCAAATCATAATTGAAGATGCCTAGTAATCTAAAATTTCAGTCTAATAGTAACAACTAACTCCACATACCTATTGAGAATTTGAAATATGACTAGTCCAAATTGAGAAATGCTGTTCAGTACAAAATATACATCTGATTTCAAAGACATCATAAGAACAAAAGATCATATATATCATTAACAATTATATATTGATTACATGTTGCAATAATACATTTTGGACATATTTGGCTAAATGAATTACTAACCATCTCTTTTTATTTCTTTATTAAATGTGGCTAATAGAAATTTTAAAATACACATGGCTTGCCTTGTATTTCTATTTGGTATAAAGACGCAATTCAATGACCTATCAATAAAATCACCAGTACAAGTCTTTCACTTCTTTATTTGTATTTTATAATTATTTTTCTAGCTATTGCAAATGGGATTGTTCTTTTCTGTATTTCCTTTTTGAATAGTCCATTGTGTATAGAAACAAAGGATTTTCATATACTAATCTTGTAAACTATAAGTTTACTGAATTTGTTTATTGGCTTTAAATAATTTTCTTAAGTCTTCTAGAGTTTTCTATACCTATGATCAAGTCAGCTGAAACACAGAGATACTTTTATGTCTTCATTTGGGACTCAGACACTTTTTACTTGTCAGTGTTTGTCTGGAGGGAGGAGGAAATGGGGAGACATCCATCAAGGATACAAAGTTTCACTCACACAAGATGAAGAGCTCTAGAGATCTCCCTGTTTGAGCAGTGAGAACACAGTTAACAATACTGGGTCCTCCACTTCATATTTGCTAAGAGGGTAAAACTCAAGAGTCCTTATCACACACACAAAAAAAGAATGAAAATGGTAAATATGGGAAGCAAAGCATATGTTAATTAGCTCAACTGCAATGATTACTTCCCAAGGGATATTGAAACATCAATCTGTACACCTAATGTATACAGAATTTGTATTTGTCAACTGGAACTTAATAAAGGTGGAGGGGGAAAATCAGTATCTTTAAAACCATTCACTAAACTGTAAAACAAAACAACAATACACCCAGCACTTATTCTGGCGTATCTACTATCTACTCCTAGGGAGTTTCTCACTGCGGAAACCAAAGGCGCCCAGATGCATCCTTTCTTCTCTGGATCTAGAACGGAGCACGTGACTTCGGCTCTGTCCGTCCGATCGCTGCCCAGGACTTCGGCACTGCAGGGACACACAGACGCGCCAGGCACTAACAAGTTACGGGGGGAGCCGCTGGGGCAGCAGGACACAGACGCTGACCACAGGGCCCGGGTGGGGCCCGGAGCACCCTGAGTGTCCCCGTCACCTGCCCCGGCAGGGCCTCTGCTCCTCGACACCTCTCGTTTCTGCTGTTTCCTTCCCCTCACTGCTGGTGATCTCTTCAATTCTCTGAGCCCTCCAATATCTCTCTAATACTTTTTTTTTTTTTTTTTGGCTTGGGGGTTGAGAGCAGCTGTGGCCGTGACCCCGTGCAGCGCTCTCCTGACCTCTCCATCGCATTCACTGTTGTGGGACCTAAAGAACTGCTGTGGTTTAGTCGCTAAGTCGTGTCTGACTCCTCTGTGACCCCATAGACTGGAGCCACCCGGCTCCTCTGTCCACGGGAATTTCCAGGCAAGAAGACTGCAGTGGGTATCATTTCTTTCTTTCAGGGAATCTCCCCAACCCAGGGATCGAACCCACGGTTCCACCCCCGTCTCCTGCATTGGCAGGTAACTTCTTCACCACCGAGCCACCAGGGAAGCCTGACCTAAAGAACTAGTCGCTTTGTATTCCTGATATTTTTCTCTTCAAGTCCTTCCAATTATTTTGTAAACTTCTGTTTTATTCTGTATTTATTCCCTCTGTGCTTGAAATACCTAGAGTTGTTTCTAATTTCCTAACAGGTACTTGGAGTTATTTTTTTAAGCATTCCTTTATTGTACTTTAAATCCACTTGGGAGGATGGAGGTAACCAGGCACATGCAATCTCTTCTTGAATTGAAAAACCATTTATATTTAATGACATTTTGCTCAGTTGCTTGAAATATAATATATATATATATATATTATTTTTCCAAGAGAAAAGTTATGACGTCTTGAAAGGTATGAAAAGAGAATTTCTCAATTTTATAAAATAATCTCAATCTGATGGACGTTATGACAGATAGCAGCCCTTTTATGCGGACATGGTTTCTTTCCCTGTTTTTGTGTCAGTTCAGAGAGGCTACAGTTCCCCAGGTATTCAAATAAACTCTACCCCTTAATAAATTCTGATCCAGTCTAACCAAAGTCAAAGTGAAGCAGAACTAAAGAGCCCTTTGATGAAAGTGAAAGAGGAGAGTGAAAAAGTTGGCTTAAAGCTCAACATTCAGAAAACTAAGATCACGGCATCCAGTCCCACCACTTCATGGCAAATAGACAGGGAAACAATGGAAACAGTGAGAGACTTTATTTTCTTGGGCTCCAAAATCATTGCAGATGGTGGCTGAAGCCATGAAATTCAAAGACATTTGCTTCGTGGAAGAAAAGTTATGACCAACCTAGATAGCATATTAAAAAGCAGAGACATTACTTTGCCACCAAAGGTCCGTCTAGTCAAGGCTATGGTTTTTCCAGTAGTCATGTATGGATGTGAGAGTTGGACTATAAAGAAAGCTGAGCATTTAAGAATTGATACTTTTGAACTGTGGTGTCGGAGAAGACTCTTGAGAGTCCCTTGGACTGCAAGGAGATCCAACCAGTCCATCTAAAGGAAATCAGTCCTGGGTGTTCATTGGAAGGACTGATGCTGAAGCTCCAATACTTTGGCCATCTGATTTGAAGAACTGACCCAAAAGTCTCTGAAGCTGGGAAAGATTGAAGCCAGGAGGAGAAGGGGACGACAGAGGATGAGATGGTTGGATGGCATCACTGACTCAATGGACATGAGTTTGAGCAAGCTCCGGGAGATGGTGAAGGACAGGGAGGCCTGGCGTGCTGCAGCCATGGGGTCACAAAGAGTCGAATACAACTGTGACTGAACAATGAACAAAATGTATAAGGACTTTGTATCATTTATAGATTTTGAGAAAAGATCATTCATTAGTCCTCAACCCAAGGAACAACAACAAAAAATGTTTAGTACCCTCTGTATATGACCATATATCACAAATTTAAGCATAAAGCCTGTTAAAAAATATATTTCCTATCACAAAGTACAGAAGCTATGACATATGAAAAACTATACTACCACAAATGGACATATATCTCAATAAATGCTCAGTATTATCCTTTCAATATTATTTATATTTTCTACCTGTAGGCTACTTCTTTTCCAAAAACAAACATGTAATAAAAATGTAGTGGAAAAATTATAAGTTTTCATCTGTGGATATATATGTTCTGTGTAGAGTGCTTGTGCATGTTCTAATCAGTCTGAGATTGAATTACTCTGCATTCCAAAAACTAGCTGAAGGTGGAAATTGAGAGATTGAATCGGGAAAATGCTGTGTAACAGAAGTGTCTGTGGTATACATCACAGATATCCTGTTTTTCTTGATTATTGAGCACGTGTAAGATGGTCTACGTGTGAAATAGCCACTGCACAGGAGGTATAGTTTGATGAATATGGTACGCAAAAGATCACATATATTGCTGTTTTGAGTGTTATCTTTGTGTGATTTACAGAATCCGCTTTATTTCTTAAAGACAGAGCTTTATGCGGGGCACTTGGAGGTGGAGCAGTACATAGATAAGGCAGAGGAGATGAACATAAGAGAGGCCGAACACAACAGTGTACTTTCCTTGTGGCCACGGAGACTCCTGTCATAATACTTACCCAGTATGGATGTGAGAGTAGGACCATAAAGAAGGCTGAGCACCAAAGAATTGATGCTTTAAACTGTGGTGTTGGAGAAGACTCTTGAGAGTCCCTTGGACTGCAAGGAGATCCAATCAGTCCATCGTAAAGGAAATCAACTCTGAACATTCATTGGAAGGACGGATGCTAAAGTTCCAATACTTTGAGCACCTGATGCGAACAGCCAACTCATTTGAAAAGACCCTGATGCTGGGAAAGATTGAGGGCAGGAGGAGAAGAGGACAACAGAGGATGAGATGGTTGGATGGTTGATTGGCATCACCAACTCAATGGACATGAGTTTGACAAGCTCCAGGAGATGGTGAAGGACAGGGAGGCCTGGCGTGCTGCCGTCCACGAGATCACAGAGTCAGAACAACAACAACAAGGCCTTCTATGTTAGAATTCTGTTTCCCAGACAATTACAAAGCTAAGAGCTCAGCAAAATGTAAAGATATGGTTGCAAGAATCAAAATAAGTTTAGACAAATAGGTGGATAGATAGATGGATAAATAGATTGTTGTTTATTCACTATGTCATGTCCAACTTTTCTGGAATGGATACATGGATGAGTGGATATACAGACAAAAAAGTTGGCTGGATGGATAGACAGACAGACAGACAGAGGATTGCTATAGCTTAATTCCTTAATATATAAGGACAGAGGAATATATAACATCTACAGGCACAAATCAAAGATAAGGCTATTCCATTGGGATATTATTTCTGAGTCTAGTCAGTTCAAGGTTATCTTCAATTACATATAATTGTACATATTACAAAGCAAGTCTTTGGTAAAATATTTAAAAGAGAGGAAAAATGATATAAAATATCAAGAACAAGAGACAAGAGGGGTAATAAAATCAGAGTCTACCATTAGGTGAGCAAAACATTTACTCTCCAGACAATGTGTTCTTTGGTATGTGCAAGGAGTGAGACAGCGAGTCAGAATAGGACCCACATTATTGTGAGAATATTAATTATATGAAAAGTGCAGGAATAAGCACTAGCACATAAAAAGAAAATTCCATCATTGAGATTATCAAGAAGTTCACACACATAATTACACAGTACTTTTCCAGTCTTAACACAATGAAGCCTTCAGATAGGAAGAAAAATAGACCAAAGCATATCATTATCCCCAAATTGCTAAATGAACTCGAAATGTTTTATAAGTTTCAAGAAGTTTTATAAAGGAGGAAATACCAACTTCAGAGCAGCCCTGAATTACAATAACAAGTATGTGAAGAAATATATGTAGTTGGTTATGGATTAATTTTCTCACTGACCCTCTATTACCTTTTATTTAGATGCAAGTCAAACTAAATTCACTTACTGCCTAAAAATTACTTTCATGTTCTTAGTAACTTTTTTTTAATATGGTCCGTTTTAAGGTGACTTTGGGCCACCGAGTAAAGCTGCATTTTCATAGTACTTATATTACCTACAGCACAGCATCAGTTAGAATATGCTGTGCTACGCTGCAGTAACAAAAATCCCAAAACCTCAGTGTCTCAAAGAGGCAAAGACCGACCTCTTGCTCATAAAACGTGTTCATCCTAGGTCAGCAAGCCTCCATTCCAACGTATCCTGGCTCAGGATCGCAGCTACCAAAGCCTCTACCATCCAAAACACCTTTGGTCTCCATGAACCTAACCTACCACCTACCAGCTTTTAATGTCTTCTGCCAGAGAGGGACACATGACTTCCATTCACATGTTCTCAGCCACAGCAGGTAACATGTCATAACCTAACTTCAAGGGGGTGGAGAACTGCAATCCTTCCAGACAACTGGAAAGAAAAGACAAAATACTAGGAAATCGATTAAACCACGATTGCATTGGATATGCCATATTCTAAGTGGTTTCTTGCCTCCTCTTTCAGTTAGCTTTGAGTTCCTGGAAATAAAATGTTGAATCTCATCTATATTTTTAAGATTTGTAATCTGTAACCTTATACAGTATTGGGTACTCAATCAGCTCTGCTGAATGAAAAACAGGGACAGCCAGTGGCATCAAATATTTCAGCATGTTCAAGAAGAAATGATACCGAGAAGACCTTTGGACTTGACACAAAGTTCATGCGTGATCATTGAAAAGTGTCTCAGAAGCATGACAAATCAAGGTGAGAAAATGAAGGGAAGGCATGGAGGCTGCCCTTTCAAAGTCTGACCATGATGCCAAAGGGAGATTTAGGACAGCTGCTCAAAGGAAGCTATTCTTCATAACAAGAAGAGGTGAGCAGGTCTGGAGGAAGGGCAGATGGAAAGAGACAGTAAGGTTTAAGAGAGAGAGTGGGGGATGGATGAAGGGTCTCAGAGGCACCGGGAGGAAGTGTGACATGAAATAGGTGAGCGAGGGTCGGGGTGGAAATCCTCCTGTGATAGAGATGTGATCTGGATGGTTGCGAGTCAAGCTGTGGTGGGAGATGAGAGAAAGAATGCTGGAAGATGCGCTTGTCTACGGGTCTCTATTTCGTCCGAGAAGCTGAACCCAGATCACATTCTGAATGCAGGAGCAGCACTGGACGGGAGACTTGACATGAAGGACCACGTCAGGCAGGCACTACGTGAAAGGGGAGTGGGAGCATAGACGAACGGCAGCGGAGACGGATGTCCAGCTGCAGTGAAATTTTAAAAGGCCAAGCAAACACTCATCTCTTCGGTTACTAGAATCAGCCATATGACTGAATGACTCGATGGCATCACCCTCCAAGCCAGCTGGTTAAAATTCAGGCCCACACCCAAAAAAATGCAAGCAGATGACCCCTTTCTATCATTCAACAAAAAAAATGTGATGCTTTGGCTCCCTGGATGAGAAAAGTCTAAAACTATGATTGGCCATTTTGACTTAGCAATTGGGAACAACATAAAAATATAATTGTGGAATGACTTCTCAAAGTGGTCATTTTTAGTTTACTCTCATTGGGCAATGCTACAAAGAGACTGCAACTGATTCAACTCACTTAAACATACACAGAAATGTTAACATGCAACTTCCAAGATTTTTTTCTTCCAATACATCCTTAAAAATGAGCTGGTATTAGCCTTTTAAAGGAAGGAAAAATAAAATAGACAGCTTTTGTA
Organism: Cervus canadensis; assembly: GCF_019320065.1. Lineage (NCBI taxonomy): Eukaryota > Metazoa > Chordata > Mammalia > Artiodactyla > Cervidae > Cervus > Cervus canadensis. The sequence continues at coordinate 40,811,011 of NC_057416.1, read as the reverse complement.
TTTTCCTCAAAAATAAAGCTAAATTTTCCTGAATATTTGCAGATATTCTGCTACCCTGGGCATATTGATGGAATTTAGTTTTTGTCTTAGGAATCATGAGGTATAAAAAATAAATGTAACAATACTAATTAACTTCAAGACCTTTGCTTGGTTCCCATGATCCTTAACGTATGACAGTAATAAAGAAATCATTGCAAAGCAGCCTAAGTCAAGGTTGGTATCTGCTGTTTAAATGCACAGAAATAGTTAAACTCTGAGAAACCAGTACTGGTATTCAAAGAGTCAGGTCAGAAAAAAGCAAAGCTGAATTCTGGAAGGAAACGATCAACTCAGTATGAGATGACAGCGGGAATTCCAGGAGAAATGACAGGAGATGATGCCCTAGAGAGACAGCAAATCTCTCCCTGCTATGGAAATTAGTCATGAGTCATGTGTAAGCAAACCAATGTATCATATCATTGATGATGCTTGGCCATATGACTTATTTGTTTTCATGGGTTATAAGAGATGATTAGCTGCATGTATTAAAGGCAGTATAGTTTTCAAGAAAAGGGCATTTTTAAGGTAGGTTTCAGTTCTCAAAATTGCTTATGGGACCATTTTTTTTTACTTGAATGGAAGGCAAAAGAAGGACAAGCAGAATGACAAAAGAGAGTCTGGGATGACCGTGATTGTTAAAGTCCCAGCACCTGACCACCTGCAGAAATGTCTCCTTTGCGGGGCTATCCCCAGGGTTATCCCGGCAAGTCTTCACAGCTGAACTCCCACAGCCTGTTTCATTTTCTGAAAAATTCCGGGAACCAACAAAGCAAGAGTCAAATCAACCTTTGCTCTGTGTGTGTGTGTGAGTCGCTGTCGTGTCTGACTCTTTGCCACCCCATGGACTGTAGCCCACCAGGCCCCTCTGTCCACGGGATTTCCCAGGCAAGAATACTGGAATGGGTGGCCATTTCCTTCTCCAGGGCATCTTCCCAGCCCAGGGATCAAACCCAGGTTATCTGCATTGCAGGCAGATTCTCCACCACTGAGTTACTTAGGAAGCCCAGACTTTGCCTGACTATTTTAAAAGCATGATTTCTTTCTTCAAAACCCAGGCCTGATGATTTTATTATTTTGGACCAAACCTTTTTTACTATTTTCCATAAAGGAATGCCAAGCCATCCTCAAATTAACCTTTCAATGACTTCTAAACTACTTTAGTTTGTAGACACACATCACACACACACACACACACACACACACACACACACACAGCCGTATTCATGGAATCAGTACCACAAGTCTAGTTTCAGACACAAGAAGTACAGCACGTCACATGGCAGCCTCCCGCAGATCACACTTCCCCACATTCTCTATCTTCGTTACAGCAATCCACCAAATTTCTATAACTTTACCATCCTCATCTACTAGACTCTATTTATTGACTCCTCAAGTGAAAGCCAGCTCCCCAGATTTATTGCTATTTATTCTAATGACAAAGCAATGACATGAAATCTCAAAACTTATTTCACAATGGAACAGATACCAATGCGCTAGTCATCCCTGTTTACTGGAGGGCGTGTGGGAGGCATGCTGCATTGGGAGGTATGGTCTAGATAGCCGCCAGGTCCCTCTATTCACTTAGCATTTTCACTGTTAGAAATAAAGAACACTTCCACTTTAACATCTGACTCTCTTTGAGTGGGAATTCCTGAAAGAGAAACAAGTAACCATGCATTCCTAGGAGACTCTGCTAAGCAGGGGGATCAATCACTCACTTGGCCCATTTCTGTTTCCTTCAGGTTAGAAAAACTGAGAGCCTTCTAATATTATTTGATTATGCCACCCCTCTAGAGATCACTAGCTCTTCTTACCTTAAATCTTTTATTATTCTGAAACATATGATGTCAATGATTAAAATAGTGCATTTGATGTAGAAAGATAAAAACAAATTGCAGCCTTTTGCTGCTCTAAACAAAACTAGTTTTTCGTTTTGTTTTATTTTTTTATTACAAACACATTTGGGAAAGTAGTTAAATTGCCAGGTTTCAAATTATCACAGGGATGGGGTTAAAACAAATTCATTGAGTAACACAGACTTTCCAGACTCAGCTAATGGACAAGATGATTCACCGTTCTCACATGGCAAGACCAAGGGGAAAGCCAGTGGCAGGGAAAGCAGAAGAATGCAGAAACACAACCTTCACACGTGGGCACGGCAAGTTAGCAACTTGTTGTAATCAGAATGTAACAGGCAGCATTAATTTATAGAGAGATGCCTTTTGGAGTACCAAATTAGCCTAATCAATTGAGAAACTTATTAATGGACCTGACAATATTCCTTAAGGACCACATCAAGGTGCAGCAAATGACTCTCAAAGTCTCTTTAGCATTTGCATAAAATGAGTTTATCTCTGCATTGAAACTGAGTGTGGTCATAAGCCTATTGTGGAGCACATTTCGGAGCAATTTCCAAATTAAAGTTCCGTTGTGCTCCTTTAGTACTGCCGTTTACCGATTGTTCTCATCTCCACTCCATTCACACACGATGACTGTCCCCCAGTCAATCGTCCCAGGGTACGACAGACTCCTCCGAAGCGGTTTCCCTGGGCATGTGACGGAGAAGGAAGCTTTCCACTGGGACCAGCAAGCTCAGGCTTGGAGGCAGACCCGGCTAGTTCACGACCCAGCCTTACCACCTCTGAGTCATTTGGCCCTGCATAAAACCACAAGGCCTTTCTTTCATGTTCTTATCTTTTAAAAAATGGTAAATATGGCTAACGGTAACACTTACCTAATTATGAGAAGAAACCAATGAGAAATTTCACATGTCATCTTTGTACCTTGTGAAACATTATTTCAATGTAACATTTTAATATGTGCATTAGAAGAGAAAAAAAGATGAAAAAACTTGCTCTAAATGGACATAGAAATGTGAACCCCATCATTTGTAACGATGACCTTTCTTGTCCTGAATATTATTTCCTTTTTCTTAAATTTTCTTAAGCATGCTAAAATATCCTAATTAGGAAAATTTTACTCTTGTTAAAGTAGGCCATCTTTTAAGAAAGGTATTATTTCTCCTAACTTCTTCAGAATTCTGAGTAGTTTCTCTTTAACTTTGAAAATTTAAATTAAGAAGACATGTTCTAATTTATGATACAAAAAGAGAAAAAATTTTTTTTCCAGTATCATCTCTTCAGGTTAACTTGTCCTGGTTTTTTTATTTATGAAGAATCAAAGAAGGACACAGTGGCATCAGACATAATTTATAATTAATAAATAATTAAGAATCATGCCACTAATTAAAAAGGAATTTTTATAAATACGAAGTGCTCACAAAGTTCATGGGAACTGAAAAAACGGTCTTTTGAAAGCAATTTCCTCAGGTCAAACTCTTCTTTATGAAATGCTAAAAAACTTCACTCAACCTACTAAAAAGTCATCAATTAGATAGTAACTGAGCTCTGACTCCTTTATTTAAGAGAGAGACATTGATAAAACATAAAAATCTGGGAAACCACACTGGTGTCGTTAAGGCAATTTTTAGTGTATCTTTAGACTGTTTAGCTCAATTTTCTACAAGTTCTATGTCTACCATGTGTGTGAGTATGCGTGTGTGTGTGTGTATGTGCACACTCAGGCGTATCAACTCTGCGACCACATGGGCTAGCCCTCTAAGCACCTCTGTCCACGGATTCCAGGCAAGACTACTGGAGTGGGTTTCCATTTCAAACTCTAGAGCTATCACATGGTAGAACGCAATTGTTTATTCATTCAACAAATGTTTGGGGACACCTACTTTACTCAAGGCACTGACAAACATTTCCTGAGGTAGAAAGATTGATAAAACACAGCCTCCACCATAATGGGATTATATTTATTATATATCATATTTATTATTCTCTCAATTTCTGATGCTCAGAGTGATCTATAAAGAACTGAATTATCAAGAGAAATCCAAGTTCACTCACTGCACCTGGCTTACTAATTCTTTAGGCAAATATGGACTTGCCCACAATTCCTACCCCAAAGATACCCTTACCATTCCTCAAAAGGATCCATTTACTCAGGTTCCCTAAAGAGTCCAGCTGGTTCCAACTTTCAACTCATAGCAAAGAATATCGGCATGGGGAATTTGTCAAAGGAATGGGCTCACCTCACTGGCAAGCAAGCACAGTCAGAGTGTCATTAAAAGAGCAAAATTTATAAAGCATTGTCTAAAGGGTACAAGGCTGTGCCATCCTGCTGGAAATTGAAAAGTCTGAAGTTAAGCCAGACCAGAAGGCATCCCAGTCACTAACTGCTCTGTGTTTTGTAAGAAAGATTCCTGAGAAAGCCCCCCCGAGGTAAAGAACAAGGAAGTCCACCGTACCATTCACTTCACTCCAGTGGGACTCACCGCAAAAACCATCTTCGGCCTCAGTAGGAGAAATGGTCTGTCTTTCCCGAACGGCAGAATTCTGACAATATCTGCTTCCGTGGGTCTGATGGTTGTTTAAAAACAGGGGTCAAATTTATGAACCATATCCTCCCAGCAGATACTCTGAGCATGGGTTGGAGTATCCTTCTATATCTTTTGTCTTAAGGAAATTTCTTCTTATCAGGAGCTTGCAAGTGATTAATTGATTTCTAAATTCTTTGAAGTGTAACTCAAATACAGAGACGTGCATAAATTGTATATTCAAACTGATGAATTTTTACAAGTGAATAGACCCATGTAATCATCACCCAGATCAGGAAACAACGCTTTAGCACCTTACCCCCTCCCTCACCAATAACTATGATGTGTCATTAAGTTCGTTTTGCTTCGTTTTGAATGTTACAGAATGGAATCATGCTTTGGGAGGGTTTCTGGCCTTTGTTAGTCAACATCATGTTTGGTAGATCACTCATACTTTAGTCTATAATTGCAGTTTATTCATTCTCATCCTAGTCTCTTTTTAATTTAACAACATTTTACATTGCTTTTAAAACATCTTAAGCCCTTTAACAAAAAAGGTTTAAAAAAAAAAAGGCAATGGTTTCTCCAATATGACATCAAAGGCACAGACAACAAGCAAAAGAAAAAAACAGACAAATTGGACTTCCTGAATTTTTTTTACTTGTCCATCAAAAGACACATCACCAGAGTGAAAAGGCAACACACAGAATGGGGAATGTTTTCAAATTTTATGCCTAATCAGGAGATAAGTTCCAGAATGCATTGTTGTTGTTCATGTTGTTACTCATGTCCAACTTTTTATGACCCCATGGACTGTAGCCCACCAGGCTCCTCTGTCCATGGGGACTTCCCAGAAAAGGATATTGGAGTGGGCTGCCATTTCCTTCTCCAGGGGATCTTCCCGACCCATGGATAGAACCTACTTCTCGGGCATTGGCAGGCAGATTCTTTACCACTGAGCCACCAACCAGAAAACCAAACGACTCAACTCAAATGTAAGCAAATGACTTGAACAGACATTGCTCCAAAGAAGATATGTAAATGGTCAGGAAGGACATAAAAAGATGTTCCACCTACGAGTCATCAGAGAAACGCACATTCAGACTACTGTGAGACATCACCTCATGCCTTAATAGGCTTTGATACGGGCTTCTGGATAAGCCAGGTACAGAGCAGGCGTGTGGGCAGGGCTTGGAGAAACTGGAACCCGTGTGTACTCGGAATGTAAAATGGTAGCGCCACTGAGGAAAACGTTCTGGTGGGTCCTCAAAAAACTTAAAGTAGGATGACCACACGACCCGGCAATCCCACCTCAGGATATACTCCAAAGGCCCTGAACGCAGTCTCAAAGCAACGTCTCCACACCTGTGTATGCGCACCACCCACAGCACGTTAAGCAAGGAAGCCACAGAAGCATCCAGCGACAGAGGCCTAGGTAAGCAAAACGCAGCGCAGAGAAATAAAGGGCTAGTCCCCGCGAAAGGCAGTCTACACTCACAATGGAATGTTTGCTTCCTTAAAAGGAAGGTAGTTCTGACACATGCTACCACCTGGATGAGCCTGGAGGACACTATGCTAAGTGAAATAAGCCGGCTACAAAGAGACAAACCCGGCACCACCCCCTGTGAAGTACTTAGAGTGGCTGAAATCACAGACAGAACGGCGGCGACTGGGGGCAGGAGGGAATAGGAATGAGGAGCTGCTGGCTGAGGGGTATAGAGAGAGCGCTCGTTTCACAAGAAGAGAAGAACTCTGGAGATGTATGTGGGGTTGGGGGGGGGGGATTGCACAACTATGTGCATGTACTCAACACCGCAGCTCTGCACGCTCAAAAATGGCTACGATGGTCAATTTCACATTGCATGGATTTCACCACTAAAAAAGTGGGGGAAAGGTAAAGAATAAATAAAGGACTTCCCTGCTGGTCTGGTGGATAAGACTCCACACCTCCACTGCAGATGTGTGATCTCTGGTTACGGAACTAAGATCAAAAATCCCCCAGGCTGTGACACACAGCCAAAAAATAATAATAACAATAATAAAGTGTCTGTTCACTAAGGCCTAAAACTAATGCCTGTTAGAAGTAAACAATTCCAAGGAAAAGTTCTTAATTCTCAGTTAAACCAAAAGTCCAATTCACCACACTTTAGTAATTGATATTTCTACTTAATTATGTTATGTGACTGATGACATTCTGTTTCTTTCTCTAAATTTTTACTTTTATCTCTTTTGTTAAATTGGCTCCTGATTCTCTATTTTATTTCAAGGCATATATAACACAACCAGAGGAGCAGAGAGCAAAAGCTGTCCCTTCCTGGCCGTGTGTATGCTAGTCCTTGGCTCAGCTGCTTATGTCCAGAGTGACTTTAATAGTAATTCTTTGCTCCCAAAAGTTCAAGGTCTAACACAAAGAGCCAACTATACTTAATAAAAGTACTCACTAAAAGGTAGTATTTGTCTAGAAAGCGTGAAGTAAAAGTGAAGTCGCTCAGTCATTTGACTCTTTGTGACCCATGGACTGTAACCCTCCAGGCTCCTCTGTCCATGGAATTCTCCAGGCAAGAAAAGAATACTCGAGTGGGATGCCATCCCCTTCTCCTGGGGATCATCCTGACCCAGAGATTGAACCTGGGTCTCCCGCATGGCAGGCAGATTCTTTACCATCTGAGCCACCAGGGAAGCCCAGTTGTATAGAATCAGTTCAGTTCAGTTCAGCCGCTCAGTCGTGTCCGACTCTTTGTGACCCCATGGACTGCAGCACGCCAGGCCTCCCTGCCCATCACCAACTCCCAGAGCTTGCTCAAACGCATGTCCATCACGCCAGCGATGCCATCCAACCATCTCATCCTCTGTTGTCCCCTTCTCCTCCTGCCCTCAATCTTCCCCAGCATCAGGGTCTTTGCAAATGAGTCAGTTCTTTGCATCAGGTGGCCAAAGTATTGGAGCTTCAGCTTCAGCATCAGTCCTTCCAATGAATATTCAGGACTGATTTTGTAGAACAATGTTGTGTAGTTGAACAGTTGCGTAGAATAGCGTTATTTATACACTAGACACGCTACCAAATGCAAGTTCCTGTGTGCAAGGAACTTTGAGACAAAACAAATGGAAACGTGGGAGTCTGGAGTAGAGAAAGATTTACTGCAGGGCCAGGCAAGGAGAACGGGGGGCTGTGCCCCACTAAATCCCCTCGGAACTCCTTGGAGGATTTTGGCAAAGACTTTTAAAAGCCAGGTGAAAGGGGGGCATCCCAGGGTTCATGATGGGCTCAAGCACAGCTCTCTCATTGATGGCGATCAGTCCTTAGGTGCCAGCAGGGTGGGGACCATGCGCTCCAGATCATCAGGTAGCTCAGTTCTCCCATTCGGTTGTGGCTTTCAGCATCTGAAAACGTCATTGAGATACCGTCATCTGGGCACTTCAGAGGAGAACAGCAGAGGCTACGGGGAGGGTCTGTGCCTGGAAGGCTCCAGGGGGACCCGCTCCTTACAGACATCCCAGGAGCTCCGGCTCCCGCTTTTCCTGCCGCTGTTGGCTATATCCCCAGCACGGGCGTTCTATAAACACATGGTGATCACTCGCTAGACAGCTACTGACTGCATTATGTGAAAATGCAACAAACAGAAAAGAAGCAAACGCCTTGAACTCTGTGGTCCAGAATAATGTCTAAATTTAAACATTAATTAAGACAATATACTTTAATTTTTTTAACTTTTTATTTTGTATTGGTGTATAGCTGATTATATATAGTTGATGACTTTGAACTGTGGTGTTGGAGAAGACTCCTGAGAGTCCCTTGGACTGCAAGGAGATCCAGCCAGTCCATCCTAAAGGAGATCAGCCCTGGGTGTTCATTGGAAGGACTGGTGCTGAAGCTGAAACTCCAATACTTTGGCCAGACGATGCAAAGAACTGACTCATCTGAAAAGACCCTGATGCTGGGAAAGATTGAGGGCGGGAGGAGAAGGGGACGACAGAGGATGAGATGGTTGGATGGCATCACCACCTCGATGGACATGGGTTTGGGTGGACTCCAGGAGTTGATGATGGACAGGGAGGCCTGGCGTGCTGCGAGTCATGGGGTCGGAAAGGGTCGGACACAACTGAGTGACTGAACTGAACTGACAGCCCATTGACAATGTTGTGGTAGTTTCAGTGAACAGCAAAGGGACTCAGCCAGACATATACATGTATCCGTTCTCCCCCAAACGCCCCTCCCATCCAGGCTGCCACATGACGCTGAGCAGAGTTCCCTGTGCTATTCACTGGGTCCTTGCTGGTGATCCAAGTCAAATACAGCCGTGTGTACATGCCCGTCACAATATGAAATTTCCGGGCCTTTCTGCACTTTCCACAATTTAGTTATGTCAGTTCTGCTGTCTTATCATACATCTACCACCATAAAAAAATAGGAGGAAGATGACTGTTGTAGGCAAAATACCGTGTACTCCTCTCGGTTACTTCAAACCCTAATCCCTGAAACTGGAAAATATCACGTTTTTGGGGAAAAGGGTCTTTGCAGATGTGATTAAGCTAAGGATCTTAAAATGGGGAATCATCCTGGATCAGCGTAGGCCCTACATGCAGTCCTTGAGCTTCCTTAGAGAAAAGCAGAGAGAGGGGAAGGTGGTGGGAAGGCAGAGGCGGAGGGGGGCGAGGGGACCGCAGACCACGGAGCGCCTGCGGCTCAAGGTACAGCTTCCCCCCGAGCATCCTGACAGCCTTGCTGACACCTTGATCTGGACCCAGAGACACAGATTCCTGGCTTCTGACCTCCAGAACTGGGAGAGAATACATTTCTGATGTTTTAAGCTACCAAGTTGGTGGACATTTGGTTCAGGAGTCACAGGAAACATATATGAAGATGATTAAAAACAATTGACATCAATGGGAAATTCACTCTGTACTGGACACTATTTGAAGCACTTTATATGTAATTCAAATATTAAAGCACCATATATGTGTGTATACACACACACACACACACACATCTCATTAAGCCTTCAATCCACCTATGTGATAAACTGTTTTTTTTGTTTGTTTGTTTTTGGGGTTTTTTTTGTTTTTTTTTTTTGTGTGTGTGATAAACTGTTTATTATCACCATTTTATAGATGAGGACGTGGAGTCCAAGAGCTGTACAAAAAGCTCATTAAATTCCCACAGCTTTTAAGGAACAGACAAGGAGATAAACCCAGGCATTCTATTCCTTGAGTTCACGCCCTTAAATGTTACTTGTTAATCGACTATTTTGTCTCTGTGAGTTTAATGTCACATTTTACTATGAGTGTAAAATATGTAACCACCTGAAAATCAATCCAGCAGCTTAAATCTCTGTTCTTTAAATTCTTGTTGATCTGGATAGATTTGGTACCCAGGCTAAACTCTCAGAAGTTGTTCTCAACAAAATGCAATTTAAAATCTCAATTTTTCAAGATGCCTTCTAGAGTTTTGTGTGTATCCCTCTGTTTAAGTGGAAATAAAGATATTATAAGAACATTCAATCACTTTTCTTTCATTTCTTGAGGGTAGATGAGAAATTATTAAAGGAGAAAGAAATCTCTAATAATTTTAATAATACATTATAAAATAGTGGTGAATACCTCTTTAGATATAAAAAAAAAGAACACATGACAAGATCACACGAAAACTAAATTGAGAACATCTGACCCCATGTTATGAGGAACTCTTAGGAAACTCCTCAAATAGACTTCTCTAATGCTAAACTGTAATATATTTTCTTCTCAAGGAGACAGATTGGGTTAAACTCAGGATATTCCAAGATGAGTACTGCTTGAAGATGGGCTACATAACTGCATGGAAGGAAAGTAAGGACACCTTCATGGCAAACTTCTCACTTAAAATACCGATATAGAAGTGCTGCCTGCTTGCTTATTTGGATGACACTATAGGTAATGCAATAAAGCCATTAAGTTGTCTAGATGTCCCTCTTCCAATCTAGGACTGTGTTCTAGCATCCTCTCCCTGTCCATCAGCAGGTTAGGAGTAAGAGAGGCTTCAGCCTAGACAGAATTCTAAAAGTGGTCTAGAATTACCTAGGTGGGATTAAAAATTGCATTTAAAATGGAATAAAGATGGTGAAGGAATCTGATTCACCTCAGCCTCTCAGTATCCTCAAATTTCTTTCTCATTGCAATTTTTCTTTTAAAGTTAAGGCTGGGTTATTCCAGAAAGGGAGTGATTGCTAATTTTAGTAGGCCCTAGAAGATATAAATTAATACATTTTTAATGTACTGGAATTTTAAAATTGATCTACAATGTGTTATTCACTGGTTCAAAAGATTAATTATATTTAAGAATTCTCAGCCTGCACTCGATTTGAGCTGATCTAGGTTTCCTAAGAGGTTATTTAAGTGCTTGCTTGGTTGTCAACCTACAGGCTTCATTTTATTCAAACTCTCACTTTAGAGCCCTTATCAAAAAACTAAGAAGTGTCATCCACCTTGAGTTCTCAGCTCTTGAAACATTCAAAATTACATATCCTTCCCCAATATTAGTTTCTTCAAACTGTGATGTCAGTGTGACTCTGATGCTTATGGAGTTTAAGTCACTTTTCAGATATCTGATTGTTCAAATCGCCTGATAATATAAAAACTGATTAGTCTTACTATGCAAATATTGAATTTTAAAAACACAGGAGGACATGTTCATGCAATTATAAGGTTAACTCATTTGAAAGACTCCCACTGTCATAAAATATTTTGCAATTCAACAATTCAAGTTTATAGTTAGTTTCAATATTTTACTTCTAAGGTTAAATATGCTAGCCTCTATAACAACCTCATTATTTCAAAAACAAACAAAACCTCTAGGCAAGTTATTACAGTTCTATTTTTATACTCCTGATAAAATGCTTACATATTCAGAAATGTATTATTTTCAGTAGGCAAAATATGTGTTTAAGACTTCAACTATATCAAAAGACAACAATGTATATATCATGTGATGTTAAGTTACTACTAGAAAATACAATTTAACTCTCAAACAATAGAGAAGCTATGGCAATAACCATTAGTTTACTGGTACACTGCAATGTCAGTTTACTTGAAAAGATTAAGATACCATGCAAATGCAATGAAACACAGTAAAAGATCTTCCCCAGAGATCCTCTCCTTCCCAAAGCCGCTCCCACTTCTGAAATACTAATGGCACAGTGTCCCAACGGACTGATACACTTTTATTTGAAAATTGCATATGTACAGCCAAATCAGATCTGTGATTTATCACTATTCCCCAAACAAGCATAACAACAGCTTGTGAAGAAACATGACAAACACATCTTATTTGGTGCTCTTGCTCTTAGTTTAAAAAACAAAACAGAACTCAAAATCTCTAGACAGGCATTGACAAAACTGATCTGAAGAAGTCACAGGCAATGAGTTTATAAAGCTGGAGACGACAAGAAATAACTAAGATGTGTACTCAGCTACCTGCATACGCTTTGCAGTGCAATAAGAAACTCAACGTCTTAATTAAATTTCAAATAAAACAACCCTAAATTAGACGTGAATCTTTTAGCCAGAGTTGTTATTATAGATGAAACACTGTGTTTTGTTGAATTGCAAACATGTTTCATTATTAAACTTTTGATACACCTAGTAAATAGCAAATCACAGCAGGGGGTGTAATTGTTTTGGAAATACTGCTGGAAATAAAGATGAAACTTTAAAACAAGCTGTTAGTGTCTCTTAAATTCAACATCCTGTTAGGATCTGAGCATTAATTATAAGCTGACTGAAATATGAGAATGTCCAGGTAGACCACAGGATAATGCTACAGATTCATTCAAAGATATGCTTGATGTTGTATTAAATCACATACTTCTAATAGAAGGGCTATAATACAGCTCTATAACTGATTGATAATAACAGGGCTCAAGGAAGGACTGTCATCACGGCAAATACCAAGAGCACGTCATTTAGCTCTCTCTAGAGCTGGCAGGTGCAATTAAATATATGCCACGCAGTTGTCTCTCTGTGATTTCAAGTCACAAGCTTCACACCTGTTACAATAAAAATACATTTGAAATAGCTGTGGATGAATCAGTCCCTGATATTGTCATCACCTGAGTAACTTTTCAGGGGACTTGGAATGTAGAGGTTGTCCTCCCACTTTTCAAAGGAGTCTCAAAGAGGTCCTGGTAATGGAACTACTCTGGAGTCCAGTGGTCTTGGGCTCCCAAACACTGACTCTGGACCTTTCCCAAATTTATCTCTGAAGCCTGCTTTTCCTTACCCAACAAAGTGAAGATGGAAAAGGTGCTGCCTTCTTGGGATATTTGCAGCCGCAATAAAGCCTTGAATACACAGCCTGGTGTACAGTGAGTGGGGAATAATGTTAGATGTCATTACTACTGCTGTGAAAGTTGATGTCACTATTACTATTAAGTGACCCCAAAGGGCCTTCGGCCACTTTGTCACAGAGCAAAATAGTCCAGAAGTCCTAACTTCTGGCTCAAGTCACTTTCTCCTATGCCAGAGAGTTTCCAAACTTCATTTATTTAAATCTAAGATGATACATTAACTCAAGATATGTGTTCATCCCCCAGTCTATATTTTAGCTGCATTCCAAAAGGGTGCAAGTTCATTTCTGAGGAACATCAAGGAGAGGAGAAGAAACTGCAACAGAACCCAGCCATGCTGGGCTGCATCAATCTCCGTAATTCGAAATGACCCACATTTGCCTTTCATGCTTGGAGGCCAGAGACCAGGGCCTGAATTATCCAGGACCAGGCAGGGGGTGGCACGAAAACCCAGAGGCACGGACACTGTTCAGAGGATCGCAGGGGACACGGCGAACCAGACTGAAGCGGACAGTGAAAGTCACGTTTAACAGACCAACTAGCAAACTGCCTCAGAAGAAGAAACATTTCCTCATCGCATTTCCAGAAAGCAGCACGGAATGTCCCAGAAAAGCGCCAGCTCGAGGGTCCGTCAGTCACACCCGCACACAGAAGGCGGTCTCGGAAGTCGGTTTAGGGTTCCAGGTCTTGGAGAGGCTGACATGCAGGAAGGGCACGTCCCTCCCTGTCCAGCCGAGCTCAGGCTGAAGGAGGACACGGCCTTTCCTCCAGAAAGTCGCGCGACGCGGCCAGGTCTAAACCTAAGGGTCTCAGATCCGGAACCGGGCTTTCACCGCGGGGGACTCCTTCCCGGGCGCAGCTCTTTTCCCTCTGGACCCCAGTTTGCACGCGCAAGAAAACTTCCCCCAAAAGGCAAGGAGTCGCAGGGTACCGCCGACCCCCCGCGCTCACTTCTAACCGGGTCCGGGGGCCCCGGAGGTGGATGCCATCCAGGGGCGCCCATATGACCTCGGCCCCCAACCCCTCTAAAAGTCGAAACCTTGCCCCTGGAGAGAGACTTCCTGCAGCTCAACAGCGTCTCACGGGGAAAGGCAGACAGCGGAGGGGCAGCCAGCCTGCTGCTCTCTTATCCCACCAAGTTCGCCGCTTGCCCGAGGAGGGAGCGCGCCCCGCGCTCGCCCCGCTGGAGACGGGCGGCGGCGTCCAGCCCGGCGAGCCCGCCGGCGCCCGATGGCCGGGCCAGGCTGCCCCTGCGCCCCTCCGCTGCCCCCGACGCCCTGGTCCTCGGCAGCCTCTGTGTCCGGAGACCCTGGAGCCCCGCACTCCCCGTTCGCGTCGCCTCTCCGCGGGGACTGCCGGCGCGGGGGCGGGGTGGCGGCGGGGGTCCCCGGCAGGCAGGCGACCGCGTGCAAATACACCCCGCGGGGGCGGCCTCGCACCCCCGCGCCCGGCCTCGCCCCCCGCCAACTCCCCAGCCGCCGCTCGGGCGCTCAACTTACCGGGGCCGGGCGGCGCCGGGGGCGAGCCCAGCGGCTTCTCTCTTCTTCCTCCCGCGGAACCCTTCATCTTCCTGCCGGCCGCAGCCCGGCGCCCCGGCCCAGGCATCGGTGGTGGGGGCGGCCGCCGGGGGTGGGGTCCCCGGGGCGCACGGCGGCGGGGGACGGCCCGGCGCGCCGGGCGAGTGGCCCCGGGCTCGGGCGGCAGGTGCGGTCAGCGCGCCTCTCCCCGGCGCGGCCCGGCCCAGGTGCGCCCCGGGGCCCGGGAGCGAGCGAGGGAGCCGCGGGGAAGCCAGGAACGCGCGGGAGGCCGGGGCTGGCTGTCAGCGAGTGAGCGGCTCGTGGAGTGGAGGCGAGCGCGGGGCGGAGGGACGCATCCAGGAACGAGACAGTGGGGACGAGCTCCCGCGCGGCGCCGAGCGCGCCTCTCCTCCCGCGCGCTCGGGTCCTCTATCCTCCGGGTGGCCTGCAGGTACCTGAGGACCACTCCCCTCTCCCCAGCCCGCCACACTCCCCCGCTCTCTCAGTCGTTAACCTCCACCCTCAGCGCAGACACGAAGTGACGGGGTGAAGCTACTGCAGATCCGCAGGGAACCCCGTCTGTCTCCATAAATCCTGCCTGCTCATCCCTCTGAGGGGCACACGTCCTCCCGAGACTCTCCTCCGCTCCCAGTCTCCTGGCCCCCTGCCTCCCCTCCCTCACTCCAGGCAGAGAGTGTGAAAACGCATCCTTGGTTGTACAGGTCCAGGACCTAGAGGGGTACTTCCCAAACTTCACTGTGCGGGGGAATCACCCAGGAGTCCTGCTAAAGTCCAAATCCAGATCCCACTGAACTGGAATGGGGCTTGAGGTTCTGCGTGTTTAATTATGAGGCAGAGGCTGCTGATCCAAGGGCCATGTTTTAAGTGACAAAACGGGGAGGAATAAAATGAACCGGTTTTCTGATCTCAGCTGAGCCACTGTTTGTAAGGTGACTTGGAATCACAGGTCGCTAAAGCACGCAGTGTTTGCCCTGGGATTTTAGGATGCTGTGGAAGCCAAATGGTGCAAAAAGATGAAACGCTCTACAGGTGGAGGCTCTCATTATTATCCTTAATAATTACTAGTACTGGTGAATGTGTCCAGGAAGACTGTAACTTGCAACTCTCTCTTCTCAAGAGAAGCTCTAAAAACCAGCCAGCAGTTTTCTGCTTAGTTGCTCAGCCACGTCAGACTCTTTTTGGCTCCTCTGTCCATGGGATTCTCCAGGCAAGAATGCTGGAGTGGGTTGCCATCCTCTCTTCCAGGGGATGTTCCCAACCCAGGGATCGAACCCAGGTCTCCACACTGCAGGCAGATTCTTCACTGTCTGCGCCACCAGGAGAGCCAGCAGTGACCACCCCACAAACACACCATCGCTTAGAAAGAAAATGCCAAGAAACATCCTTCGAGGGTTAGTCTAGAAGACTGATCTGACATAACGAGTTGATAAGACCTAGAATCAGACGATGGCAGAGCTGTAGAAAGAACAGGAGGCAGTGGAAGCCATCGGTAAGGGGTCCTGAGGAAGGACTGGTGATAACACTGGCGGGAAGTGAAAGACAGAGGTTTGGTTTCAAAGGAGACGTTTCTGAGACAGCCTTACCAGGCTGCAGCCATTGTGTGATTTGTTCAAGAGCTCTCTGTGGTTCTGCGTCTGGACTGAAAAATTCAGGACACTGAACTGAGATGTCAATGGGCCTTCCCTGGCAGTCCAGTGTTAACACCACCCCTTCCAGGGCACAGACTGCAGGTCCAAGCCGGGTGGGGAGCTCAGAACACACGTGACTTGCAGCCAGGAAACCAACACATGAAACAGAAGCAACACTGTAAACAAATTCGATAAAGGCTTTTAAGATGATCCACATGAAAAAAAATCTTAAAAAATAAAAAGAATTGAGTCATCAAGAAGGGAACCTCCAGTTGTTTGGTTTTATTTTTATGTTTTGTTTTTTTGGCAATGAACGATCAGTTAAGGAAACTGTCTGCAGTGCAGGAGACCCGGGTTCGATCCCTGGGTTGGGAAGATTCCCCTGGAGAAGGAAATGGCAACGCACTCCAGTCTTCTTGCCTGGGAAATCCCATGGACAGAGAAGCCTGGCAGGTTACAGTCCATGGGGTCGCATAGAGTCAGACATGACTGAGAGACTAAACCACCACCGCCATCAGCTGAACTCTGCCGACACTTCTAGTCAGAGCCTCAGGCAGATGTTCAGGCAGGGGTGCTTACACACAGTTAGAAACTCAAGCCTTGCTCTGGGGAAACGGGCTGTGGACAAGAGCTTGTGCTGGCTCCCATGTTTGAGAAACCTGGGATGTGTCTAGGACGGAAAATGATTGGGAGAAGTGCAGTTTCCGAGGTGGAGGAGAGAAAGAATCAAAGTGCTCAGGAGAGAAGCCTGGAGCTCTGTGACCTCCCCTGTTCCCTCAGGTCGTCACCTGTAAAATGTGGGTTCACAGGGGATGGGCCGAGCTCTGCATAGAGGACTTGTGAGGCCTGGGGAGGACGCTTCTGTGCTTTCTCACTGACAGTTTTTGCTCTCTCCTGTAGGGCCTGAGAGGGCAGGGGCATACGCATCACTCTCACTGTTACAGCCCCAACACCTAACTCTCTGGCACACAGGAAGCCTTGGGCTGCAAGGAGATCCAACCAGTCCATCCTAAAGAACATCAGCCCTGAATATTCTTTGGAAGGACTGATGCTAAAGCTGAAGCTCCAATACTTTGGCCACTTGATGTGAAGAACTGACTCGTTAGAAAAACCCTGATGCTGGGAAAGATTGAAGGCAGGAGGAGAAGAGGGCGGCAGAGGATGAGATGGTTAGATAGCATCACTGACTCAATGGACATGAACTTGAGCAAACTCCAGGAAATGGTGAAAGACAGGGAAGCCTGGCGTGCTGCAATCCATGGGGCCGCAAAGAGCCGGACACGACTTAGAGAATAACAACAACAGGCTCTAGAAATGTTCATTGAATGAATAAATTAATAATTCAGTGGGAAAAAGAAGAGTACAACCAAATCGCAACTCAAAATATGGGAAGAGATGGCTATGTGGGTTCTGCTATTCCAATGTTGTAGACACCAAGTCAGGGCAACGCTTTGTGACAGAGATGAATACAGGTAACAGATGGCCCGGATAGCTTAAAGGGGAAATATTAATACACATTGGGAAAACTTTTGATTTTGTTTTAGGAAGTGATGGGGTTTAAAAGAGTTCATTGATTACACTCAAGAGAATTTTTGTACTAGAAAGGTATCCTGAGTGGCAAAGGAATTAAAGAAGGATGTTAGTCCAATTTCTTTAAAGGATACTCTATCAGCTGAAGATGAAAAAGAGAAATTGGGGGTAGAGGGCTAGTAACAGAATTGAGAAAGGCTATTCCTCTGTAGCAAAAGAAAGTCCAAACAAACTCTGTGGATGGGGTTAAGGGACCACAGGTGAGGGAGAGGAGTTCCAGGGGAGAGAAAGGAAGAACTGATTGAGCAATAGCTGGAAGGAGAAGCCTCGAGTGAGCCAGGAGTGTAGGAGAGCAATCTCAGCAGAGAAAAGGGTCACCTGTTCCTCAGAAACAAGAACGAAGGTGGGAACAAGATGTATCAAGATTTTACAGTGCCTCGGCAAGAAGTGAGAAAGGCTTTCATTATCTTGCCCCTGTGTCGTCCAAGAGAACAGAGATGAGCCTTCTACTGAGACCCTGTGATCGGCCAGAAATAATGCTGTGAGCTAGGACATCGGAGGAAGCATTTGGAACAAGTTGTAGCAGAGAGATTGTGGTAAGTCCAGGAGATGTAAAGAAAACCCACGAAGTGATCCCACCACACGCGTATAGACTCTGGGGTAAAAATATACATTTATTATAGTGAAATACAATCAGCGTTTTCATTGGTTACTCTCCCAGCAGTATTCAAAGACCTTAGTGCCCAAAGAAAGCAAGCGGCATGGTTTCCCTGAGTTAGTCACCGGCAGAGTGACTGATGGGGGGGTCAGCCAAGTGGGGGTTTCGCGGAGCAGATCTGGAGAGGAGGGACTCTCAAAGCTTCCAGCCCTGGGCTTCACTGGCCACACTGCCACCGGCGCTGCGTGAGACTGTGCACGGTTATCCTGTCAGCCTTTATTTACTTTTTCATCGTAAAATGGAACAAGGCTATGTAACCCTCGTCTCAGGCTTCCCAGGTGGCTCAGTGGTAAGTAATGCACCTGCCAAAGCAGGAGATGTGAGTTCTATCCCTGAGTCAGGAAGACTCCCTGGAGAAGGAAACGGCGACCCACTCCAGTATTCTTGCCTGGAGAATCCCATGGTCAGAGGATCCTGACAGGCTATATAGTCCATGGGGTCGCAAAGAGGCGGATATGACTTAACAACTAAACAACACCCTTTAGTGTTGGGCTTTTGTAATAAAATAAGCTACTGTGGGTAAAGCAGTGGTTTTCAGATTAAAGCAAGTACCCTCAAATCACCTGAGTATTTTTCAAAACATAGTTTGCTGATCCCCACCCTGAGAGTTATTGATCTGTTAGATCTTGGGTGGGTTTTGGGAATTTGTATTCCTAATAACAAGTTTTGCAGTGATGCCGTGGCTCCTGGTCTGCAGAACCACTCTTTGTAAACTCCTGTTGTAAAGCGTGTGATGCCTGGGACATACTTAAGTACTAGATACCAGGGAGCTAGTGTTTAGGGTCAACTCACAGCATGGGAGCTGAAGATAGAGGTTGAGCTGAAAATGCTATAAATGCACAAAAGTGAGTGATGGATAGAGGTTTGGGGGAGACACTGAGAATTTAAGGTCACCAAAATGAAGATCCTATTTAATGCGAGTTAAGCTAAAGAAATGGAGATGGAAATGGCAACCCACTGCAGTATTCTTGCCTGGGGAATTCCATGGTCAGAGGAGACTGGAGGGTTTTGGTCCATGGGGTCGCAGAGAATCAGACACAGCTGAGTGACTGAGCATGCACACAAGTTTTAGGAAAGATTCAGGATCGGAGGCTTTTCTAAGAGTTCAGAATCTTGGAGATCAAATTCCATTTAGTCCAGTTCAGTTCAGGCGCTCAGTTGTGTCCGACTCTTTGTGACCCCATGGACGGCAGCAGGCCAGACTTCCCTGTCCATCACCAATTCCCGCAGCTGGCTCAAACTCATGTCCACTGAGTCCAACACTTTCTAAAATGGTGGTTTATAATAAAGTGCCATAACAATTAAATCGGATCCTAGAAAGAGAAGGCTGGGCTCAGGGAGGCTGTTAGCAGGGCAGGCTAGAGCCAGTGCTGGGACTGAACTAAGAGTGAGTCTCTGGGCTTTGGAAGCTGCCCAGACACAGGGGCCAGGGCTGTTACATAACCATCATTGTCCAAGGTGAAGATTTGCGAATCCCAGGCTGCCATGCAATCTCACTCCAGGAAACACTGAGTAACTTGGAATCCATATGGCTTCTTTAAGAGGAAACTTCAACACAAATCTAGACCAAGTGTATCAACATAAAGAATAAGAAGCACATCTTATTAGGGGTTAGATTAGCACTTGCATTGATTCAACCAGTCCTAGGCCTCCAGGCCCCACGGTCTCCTGCATTGGGTCCAATGCTGTGGTAGGGCTGTTTAAAATCAGAATAAAATCACTCTTCAGAGATGAGAAAATAGGCTCCAAGAGATTAAGTCAGTTCCCTGAGATGATACGTGATAAACTCCAATATGATGATAAATCATATATGATTTCCACTCTATACATATACACTCCCAAATTCATTGTGTGAGGCCACCATCACCCTTATACCAAAACCAGACAAAGATATTACAGAAAAGATATTTACAGGCTAATATCACTGATGAACACAGATGCAAAAATACTCAACAAAATACTAGAAAACTGAATCCAACAGCATATTGAAAGGATCATACACCAAGATCAAGTGGGATATCTCAGGGATACAAGGATTCTTCAATATACACAAATCAATCAATGTGATACACCATATTAACAAATTAACAGATGAAAACCACATGATCATCTCAATAGTTGTAGAAAAAGCTTTTGAAAAAAATCCAACACCCATTTATGATTAAAAAAAAAAAAACAAAAAAACTCCAGAAAGCGGGCATAGAGGGAACATACATCCACATGATAAAGGCTCTATACGACAAACCCACCACAAACATCATTTTCGGTGGTAAAGAACTGAACGCCTTCCCTCTGACGTCATACCCTTCTCTTTCTGTCTTAGGCTGGGTTCTTCAGGAAGCAGACTCTGGAGACATGAAAATCCATGTGCAGGAAGTTTAACGGGGGTCTCCTTAAGATCAGGACTTGAGACAGTCTAAAGGAAGATGGGAAGTCTGAAGGGAGAAGTTGACATCAATGCAGTCTCAACAAAGGCCTCAGTCAATTCTACAGGAGCCCTGGACCACAATGGCCCTGCAGAATCATCCTGATCTGAGGACAGAGAACCAAGTACCCTTGAACCAATTGGTTACTCCTGGTAATCAGAATTTAGTTCACAGAAGCCTGTAGAACTAACTTTCTTATGTATTTTAATATTTAATCGTCTCTGCTTTATAGCAACCCAAAGAGGACTGTCTTGAGTGCAGCAATTATTTTAATGAACTATTATTTGCAAAGTACTGTGAAGAACTTTGGGAGAACACAAGTGTGCTTAAATCACATATTCAGTGTCATATAACTTGAATTTAGAAGCACACTTGACCCATAAACAACAGATTTGAGCTGCCCTGGTCCTCTTATAGTCAGATATTTTTCAATAGTAAATACTGCAGGACTACACTGTCTGTGGCTGGTTGAATCTTTGGATCTGGAACTGTATGTGGAGGGCCAGTTATTGGTTATATTTAGATTTTCTACTTCCTAGACAGGAGGTTTCCCTAGGCCCTAATTTGTTGAAGGGTCAACTGTATAGTGAACTACATACACATAGGTAAATTGTCTGTAAAATGAATATATTGATAGTGTCTATCTTATAGGGTAGATCTGAGGATTAAAAAGACTACCAGAAAAGTAAATGCTATCAAAGTATTTGAGGGTCTTTTCCTAACTACAGTAGGTGGAAATGAAATGTTTTGCAAAATAAAAATAACAAAGTTATTTAAAAAGAAGTTTGTGATAAGTTTAGGGTAAGAAGTTATTTAATCTGAAAAATATTTAATGGAGGAGAAGGAATTTAACTGAGTCTTCAACACTAGGCTGGACTTAGAAAGGCAAAAAGAATGAGGAGGGTAAGAATGCACTCCAGGGAGTACAAGCAGGGTGAACAAATGTGTAGGAGACGGAGGCTTAGAATTTTTTGAGGGCCAGCAAATGGGCCGGCTCATCAAGAACACAAAGGAAAGGGCGGGGGGACATTGTGGATGGTTTGCAATTTCTGGTTAATTGTTGTGACTGTAATTAGAAGAGAAGGAAGAGTGAAATTTTTGAGCAAATTGAGAGTGTAAACAAAGTCATGTTTTAGGAGAATCAAGGTATGCATGGTTGAAATCGAAGAAAGTGGCAAGATACTTGCTTCTTGTTCCTGCCCTAGGCTAACCCATTTTTCGGGAGGGTGTTTCTCCCTCTAAGCGGTGGTTCTCCAAGCGCTAACCCATTTTTCGGGAGGGTGTTTCTCTCTCTAAGCAGTGGTTTTCCAAGCGCTGTCACTGGACCACAGCACCAGCATCACCTGGGCACTCATCACCTCTGGCCTCACCCCCACCTACCGAAGCAGGACTTTTCCACGTGGGTTCCAGCAGTCTGCTTTAACAAGCCCTCCACGTGATGCTGACACATGCTCAAATTTTAGAATCCAGGCCCCAAGTGCTCCTAGAACATCTTCTCCTGGAGCAATTGTCCTCTGGAATAACCTGGAGCAAGTCTCTTTCCCAGCTCTCTAGAGACCATGACCGCTGTCTCCTAACATCCTTGCAGACTGTCTCTAACCAAATGATTCAGCACTTGAACTCTGCAGGGCTGATATGTGGATCAGGTTGGTTTTAAACAGGTTTTCAGGATAAATCTTTAATACAAATTCCCTTCCATTTGATTCAGATGTGAAATACCTTGGCACCAAAATGTCTATTTTAATAGAACCAGGCGATCAGAAAAAAAAAATCCTCAGAGAAAACCTCGTAAGGTATGAGAAAGGGGTCACTATTAGTGTATTTTTTTAAAGATAAGAAACAAAGTCCTTTTCCATTACTAGTAAAACTCTGGAATGGCTAATGAAAATATTTATTAAATTATAGCAGAAAAAACAAAGGTTCCAAGTAATTAGATCTTGGATATTGAGGAGGAACCCACGGCCAACAGAAATTGTTTCTGAATACATGTTAAGTAATACATATACATACAGAGTGTATCTGTGAGTTCCTGGGAGTGTTGGATCATTTATATCAATGGATGGGAAGCAGAAAGAAAGAGAAGGAACTGACAAGGAGGTGAACTCAGGTTGGAGGAGGTCCTGGAGAGGACGTGACCTCTGGATGATGGGAGAACTGGAACCCTGACAATCAGAGGCGCCTCACTCCCTCCCTCGTCCTTGAAATGTACACCCCGCCGAACCTGCCCGCAGTGGGGGCCACCTGCAAGGACTCAGCCTTGAGAGAGCAGTGTGGTGCTGAGACCATCTGGACTGAATACCCAACTGAACCCAGTGCAGGCCTCTGTATAAACCTGTAAGGTTCTGGCAGGCAGATGAAGGGATCTGTTCATCTTGTACCCAAGACAGAGGACGGGATGGTTGAATGGCATCACCACCTCGATGGACATGAGTTTGAGCAAGCTCTGGGAGATGGTGAAGGACGGGGAAGCCTGGCGTGCTGCAGTCCATGGGGTCGCAGAGAGTCAGACACAGCTCAGCGGCTGAACAACAACACACGCCAAGACAAGCCTTGTAGGTAAGCCCCCTTGCTTATTACAGCTGCTTCCTGCCTCTCTGCAGGGGACTGCCATTTTCCTAGGTCGCTCCCTATGAGGGGGCCAGTTTCAACTTTCACCTGGGAAGCTCCTGAGTGAGTCTGCAAACCAAAACCAGCACTTTGGCTCTCCAGCGTCCAGTCTGGTGGGGCTGACACCTTGAACTCCACAAGGCCGACTGTGGACAGCTGTGGTTGCAGAAAGCTCAACCCCGTTTGCAGACACACGTGATCACACGGAAGGACAAGGTGCTACATATAGAATCTGTTCATGCTTCGGGGCATTTTTATTTTGCTACCCAAATACCAACCTCTCCCCAAACTAACGTACTGACCACTGTGTCATTATACAAGTGACTGGAGGCGGAAGTTTGTCTTAAATACATGAGCATGTCTATTTCAGCTTGCTCATCCAGCTCTCTTCCCCGGGAAATTTACAGAAATTTCCATGTTGGGTGTTTTGAGAATGGTGGTCTCCTGGGTGCTATCCTTTCAGATGGAAGGATGAATGTGGAACCCACAGCCCCCTCCTCACCTCAAACTCTGTCTCCTTCAGCAACATCTGCTCCCCCTGGCTCCTCTGTGCTGACAGGGGCACCCCCATTCTGTCAGACTGAGAATCTCAGAGTCATTCTTCACCACTTTCTACACCTCCAGCCCAGTGGAATTTCCCCTTGCAATAAGCCTCACATTCTTCTCTATTTCTCCCTCGCAGTTAGAATACCAGTCCCTGATTTGGCTCTTATTTGGATTAATTGCCTAGATAATGTATAAACGTACACCAAGTGAATTCCCAGCCAGAAAGCTTGCTCTTCCTCTGAGGGAGATTAAAGGCAGATAAACCTGCCCCAGTATCGCTGGTCACCAGATTACCCCAGCCCACCACTGCCCCACCGCTGCCTTTACCACCGAGTTCAAACCATAGCTGAGTGCGTCCCGGGGGCTCCGTGGTTCAGAATCCGCCTGCCCATGCAGGGGCCACGGGTTCACCCCCTGGTCCGGGAAGATCCCACGTGCCGTGGGGTGGGCAAGGCCGTGCACCAGAACGACCGAGGCCCCGTGCCCCAGAGCCCGCCCTACGCCCAGAGGCCAGACACGCCCAGAGGCCAGGCAACTGGGGACACGCCCAGAGGCCAGGCACACCCAGGACACACCCAGAGGCCAGGCACACCCAGGACACACCCAGAGGCCATGGCAATGGGGGACACGCCCAGAGGCCATGGCAACGGGGGACACGCCCAGAGGCCAGGCAAGGGGGACACGCCCACCGCGGCGGGAGCGTGGCCCAGCTCCCGCAGCGAGGGGAAGCCGAGCGGCCACGAAGCCCCAGCACAGCCAAGAATAAATAAACTGCAAACACCCCACAGCTCAGCGTCTGAAGTCCCCGCATCTTCGTCCCAAGCTGCCCTTCCCGTTGGCCCACCGTGACTTCCCTGTGGCCAAACGGCCCCCTCACTGTGACTCCGTGTTTTGAAAGCTGTTCTCCATCGGGGGAGTTTTGTCTTCTTTATTGACCTAGTGAAACTCAAGCCATCTTTCACAACAGGTTAAAAACATCAGACAAGCAGGCAAGCAGATAGGAAGGACGTGGAGAAAGACAAGAAGGGGAGAGGAGGTGAGGAAAAGGTAGAACGGGAAGAAGAGAAGGAAAGCAGGAAGGAAAAAAGCAACGTGAAGGAAAACAAAGGCAGAAAACACACCGAGGTGGCCCCCAGAAGGCGGGGGTCAGCCCCTGACTTCTCACGTGAGGAAGGGAAACGTCAGGGAAGCAATTAAATCACCTGCGCTCACAGCGGAAAGTCAGCAAGCAAGGAATCAAACCAGATCTTTCCCTGGTACAGTGGTTTCAAACTTCAGGGCAAACTCATGTGATTAAAAAAAAAGAAGAAGAAAACGACCAGACCCCTGAGTCTCAGCTCCAGAGTTTCTGAAAACGTGGGTCTGGGCTGAGCCTGAGAACCCGCCTTTCTCCGAGATTCCCAGGCGCTGCTGCCGCTGGTCCAGAGACCGCGCTTTGAGAACGGCGGGCGGAGCAAGGCCCCTCTGCGGCCCGCGTTCACGGCGCGTGGGGGGCTGCGTTACTGTCTGTTGAGCAGATGCGTGTCTGTGAAACCCGCCGCCTCTGCTGCCGCCCAGAGCCGTCCCCGCTCGCCGCAGTGGGCAGCGCCAGCGCCGCCTCGAACCCCTCGGAGCCACGCTGAGTACACCTCAGCGGGCCCTCACCGCTCCCAGGACAGGCGCCCAGGGGCACACCCTGAGGGCGGGCGTGCGCGCAGGAGGTTTACTGAGGGAATCTGCAGGAGAAGCACGGCTTGGGACGGAACGACTGCTGCTGCTGCCGCTAAGCTGCTTCAGTCCTGTCCGACTCTGTGCGACCCCGTAGACGGCAGCCCGCCAGGCTCCCCCGTCCCTGGGATTCTCCAGGCAAGAATACCGGGGTGGGTTGCCATTTCCTTCTCCAATTAGCGACTAAACAACAGTTCTTAATCTCTGCATTATTCAAATATTGCAGTTGTGCATTTTAGTTAAAAAAAAAAACCACAAACTAATGAAATATGAATGTGAAAAAAAATGTTGCCCCTATGAACATTAAATGTAAGGCTTTGCAGATGCTTTGCCAAAAAAAAAAAAACTGAATTGCTTAAAAACCAAAAATATATCCCGCCTGCTCTTGAATTAGGTGTCAGTGAGACAGTTGTAAAAGTGGAAAAATAATAGCAATCTGGAAAGACTGTTCTAATGGAATGTCTTAATAAATGCTGTTAAGGTCTCACTGTAAGTTAAAGAAATTCAAACTAGGAATTTGGAGTTTTAAGTAAGATGTTTTTGGCCAGAAATAACAGAAATTCTACTTGAAAGGCAAAGGAATACTGGAATTATTCTGGTTAGCCAGAAATCCTGAGGTAGAAAAGATTCAGGACTGTTTCATACAGCAATTTAATTAAGGCATCCCATTTCATTTCCACTCTTCAGTCCAACCATTTATGTATTTTATTGACAACCTTCCTTCCAGGAATCAAGATGGCAGCAACAGCTGAAGGCATCTTACCCTAGTCTATGGCCAATGGTCCAAAAGGGATTTTTGGATCCCATGTACCTTGCCTTTTAAAAGCAAAGACATCTTTCAAAGAAGCCCTTTAGGTTTTCTTTGTGTCCACTAGGCCAAAAGCACGTTATATGTGCATGCATGCGTGCTAACCCTTTGCGACCCCATGGACCGCAAGCTCCTCTGTCCGTGGGATTCTCCAAGCAAGAATACTGGAGTGGGTTGCCATGCCTTCCTCCAGAAGATCTTCCCGACCCAGGGATTGAACCCATGGCTCTTATGTCTACCTACATTGGCGGTCTTTACCACTAGCGCCACCTAGGAAGCCCACAGACTATACATATACCTACAATCGTTTGCAGAAGAGGTGGAGGATCACCCCAGCCACCCAAGAGAAGGACCCTAGGGGGAGAAAAGCTCTTGGCAGCCTGAGACAGGGGAGCAGCTGTCAGGCAGGAAACCAGTACTGTGCGTTCAGGCAGCTTGTGGGCTATGCAACTCAGGTGACAGTAAACGCCCACACTGAAGGCCATTGCCCGACATGCAGCAGCTGGTGAACACAGGTGCGTCCCTGTGTACCAGGTTAAAACGAACAATGTTTCAGTTATATACACCCTAATTTAACTGACTTTTACCTTCTGAATCCTGATTGCACCAAATAAACCAGCTCCTAATATACTTACCGTACTTAATTGTATTTATCATAGGCAACACAGAGTCTCATACACAGTATATATATAGTCAACAGTTAGCATTTGCGATTTTGCATATTTGGTGTAACAGGAACTCAATCAGTGCTTACTGATAGATGAACAAAGTCACAGATGACTAATAAGTTCTCCCACCTGGGAGTTCCTGTGAGCCAAGGAAATGTCTGTTCTACTTCAAATGTTTGAAACTTTTTTTGCGTTTAAGATGGTTATTCCCATTACTAATTTTGAAAGCTAACGGTGGCCAAAAAAAGGTACTATATGATTAACAAACCATGTACTTTTCCTCCTAGGAACATGGAAAAACTATTTTTCGCAGCCCCTGTCTCGAAGAAGTCTAATGATTATTTTTGGCCCAGGAAATATCAACAGAAAACACTGGGGCACCAAGTCTTGGCCTTAAAAACCTTCTAGGATTTTTATGCAAACTCCTGCTCAGTACTTTTCTCTCCACTTGTCACCTGAAGATTTGAAGTGGAGGAATATTGGAGGACTCCAGGCTTCAAGGGTCTGATGGTCACAAGTCAGACATCCTATAGGAATAAGCAGTTTTATTAAGTTCATGAGATGGTATGGCCATCGCAGCAGCGCCTACACAGAGAATAATAAAATAAAAATGGCTGTGGCCATAATTGTGACGCAGAGGGCGCTAACTTTCAGACCTGTCTCTCCGCTAACGCCTGCTTCCTCCTCCAACTTTTAATCTCTTACTTTGTGTGTTTCACTCCACTTAAAAACATTTACGTTGCTATGCTGAGAAAAGGATCCATCTGATATTATCAACCACGCTAAACTGTGAAGAGCTTAATTTGGTTGCACTCTTCCACATGCATTTGCATTTTAAAAGGCCTACAGAAGGACCACAATGCTTGTACCTAGAGAATGAATCACTAATGGTTGAATTTCAGTAATCGAAAAGAGAAAAAAATATTACTATGCAAATTATACCATATAGGCAATAGTCTACTTCAGTTACAATTCCAGCTCTGAATAGAAATTATTTACATTTTTTTCTTTTTTTCTAAAATTACATAGTTTTTAAAAGGCTGTTGTTCTGTTTACATCTCTTGTCTACACGGTTCTCAATTCACACATGTTTATAGCATACTAAGTAAAATTCTTTAACACTGAAAAGTTTTATTGTATTTATTGCTATAGCTCATGAATTTTAAAATGTCTAAACTAGAGAAAGATATTTAAGGAAAAGATTGAATACAATTTAATTGTGAAAATGAACTCTATTCCCTGTGTATTGAATTCAGAATTGCTTTAGTTAAATGAAAAAAAAAAAAAAAGTTTCTATCATTGTTTTCTCTATTTTAGATTGTAAGCAATTCCAGGGCAAGAACTTACACTTTACTCTGCACTTGCTGCGTGGTATCATGCATAAATCCCTATTGGGATTAATTTTTACCTTTTGGAATATGTGGCAAATTTTACATATGTGGTGAAATTGAAATTCATAACTCACAATTAAGATGTCTAAAAACAAATACAAAAAAAGCAGCTCATCTATTTATCTAAAATTCCACAACTTCTTCATGAGTCCCCAACCCTGATTCTAGAATTGGGTGAAAGGAGGGCAGAAGAGAAGATGGAGGACTTAAGTTTAAAGTCAAAGTTAACCCACTCTCTTCTGGTTTCAAAGAATCTCTTTTGAGTAAGTATTCTGTCAATTCAAAGCTCAAAGTTTCTTGAAGGTTGATAACCTTCTCAAACGGTCTGCCTGCTCCATATTTCTTTCCAAATGGAGTTCCAAGGGGACGTTTTGAAATTTTCATGGCACTCAGAGTAGCCAGGATGTTCTGGTTCCCTCTCCCCTGAGGCTGATGAAAAATACCCTCTTTGTGGATGAAGGTCATCTTGCCTGTGGTGGGGCAGGGAAAAGTCTGGGATGTCAGTCTTCTCTGCACCTTTGTGCAAATTTGCAACAATACCCAGCAGTCCTGAACATCTCTCATCACTTGAAGTTACTTTTTAAAAGAGGTTCTTAGAGATAATTTTCCAAGATTCAGTTGTCATTTATGCTGGGTGAAAGGCAATTTATGACCTCAAATTGTTAGAAAACAGTAAAGTTCATTTTCTTTTTTTATTGTCCTGAAAAGGGAGGAGACAGAAATGGTAAATGTTCATTACAAGCATTTGCCTGATGTCTTGTGCCTTGAGTTAGGAGTTAAAATTCCTAGGTCTGATTTTGTTCTTTGGGCTTTCTTTATTAACCAGTTGGACTTTAGTTTTTCTGTCAAATGGGTGATAAACTGGCTCCTTCACATTATCTTCAGTATTGACTATGCTGATATATTTGAAAACTCCTTGGAAAAGGCAATATCTGATGAGAATGGAAAGTGGGATCTCCTGTTTATTTGCCTGCCACTTCCTATCCAGACTTTAAACTCCTTGGGAGCAGAGACAATATCTCAGCCTTCCTTGAATCCCCACAGTGCTCTGCACATAATGAAATTTCACTGAAAGCCCCACAGACCGATTGGTTCACTAAAGAGAAACTCAGGTAACTATGCCAGCTGCAGTGGGTGTGTGGATGGTCTCTAGAATGAAAAAGTTTCAGAAGTCCTTTCTTGAAATTTGATGAAACACTTTAAGAGCAATTCAAAATCAAATAGTGATTCTTATTTCTATTTAGTAAGGAAAGTTGTAAGCTGAAAAGAAAAGAAAATCAGATGAAACATGGTTTGAACTAGGAGTTCTCAAAGTGTGCCCCCACCACCCCTACCACCTGGGAACTTCCTGGAAGTACAAATTCCCAAGCCCCTTTCCAGACATAGAATCAGAAGCTCCAGAGTTAGGGCCCAGAAATCTGTGTTTTAACAAGATTCTGATGCATGCTAAAGTTTCAGAATCATTGGTTCCAATAATATAAATAGTTAGGATATGATGCACAAAAATACTGAAATAATTCATTGCAAGCTGCTGAACATGGTCAAAAATTTTAGACTCTTTTGGATTATTCCACTCCTGTGGCTTTAGCTTGCTGAATTTTGCTCTTAATCTTAGCATCTCAAGGTTGCAATGTGGCTGCTGTAGCCCCAGTCATCATATCCTCACTCACCTTAGGGAGGAAGGAGATAAAAGGGGGAGGGACAAGGTCACTTGCAAAGATTGCTTTAATAGGAAATGCTTTCCTAGAAAGTTTCCAGTTGAGTTATTCTTACATCTCCTTGAACATAATTAGCTACCCTTAACTACTTTCCCAACTTTTTTTGGAAGCAAGTGAAAGAAAAAGGAGTTGAGAATTGGTATTTAGATAGCTATCCAACACTGTCCTCATAAAAATGGAGGATTGTTACACAGATCCAATAATTTAGAAAAAAATTTTCTAGAAATGAGACGGAAAATGAAAAACTAAAATGTCTTTAAACACTGTATTTGGAAGGTTGCCATGTGGAAGGAAAGCTCAAATGTTATGTGAAACTCCACAAAGCAGAAACAATAGGTGCAAGTTAGACAGCACAGCTGCTGGCTCAACGAGAAAGAATTTTCTAATGATTAGAGCTATTCAAAAGGAAATTGGAGGCTTTTAGAGCAGTGAGCACACTTTTACCCTATAACCATTTCTCAAAAATGCAATGCGTCCTACAATGGGTATCTTCCAAGTCTAAGACTGTCTATTCTAATTGACTAAAGTTAGAGTACACTCTGGGCAATAATAATGACCAGCACTTGAGGCACATTCACTCTCATATTAAGTGCTTTGTATGCGTTAACCTCATTATCCCCCACAAGGACCCTCTGAGGTGAGTATAACCATTACTCCCATTTAAAGAAACTGAGACAAAAGGACTCATATGTTGCTCAAGGTCCTGGACTTTGAGGGTGAGCCCAGGTGCTATGATTTCAGAAATCATCCTCTTTATTCTTGCGACCATCTCCTGAACTTAAAGCAATTCCACACTTTTGAAAACTTAAGAAGTAAAATGCAGTTCCTCACTTTGCCATCTAAGTGCAGTTCTATCCCTTTCAGGGACTCAGTAATGAAGCCAAGCCTTTGAATTCTCTTTTCTGGTGAGCCAACATTTCATGACTTTCTGTTCACAGTTCCCACTTAGATCATTTCTCTTCCAGAACCAAGTTCAAACAATTAAAGAATCTGTCCTGGTGGGTTAATTTGACTCTTCTTGGATATTTTTCTTTTAGATAATTGTCCCAAGAGAGTGATTGTCCCTAAATATTTCTATGTACTTACTTTGGAGTAAAAATCCTGACTGCTGAGAATATTTTCAGAGAAGGATGCATCTTTATTTCTGACTCCTGGACTAATCTGAGAATAGTTTTGGCAACTTGTCTACTTCTACTCCCAGTTTTCAAAACTCATAACAGCCAACAGAAGGTAGATATTGACTGAATGTCTGCTGAATGAAGGAGCACATTCACAGGTCTTAATCACCACTGCTCTTTGAAACAACATGCCAATCTCACATAGAAACCTTCTGATCGTTTTTCAAGGCTATACACAAGTCTAGAAATAAGGCCAGGTCATCCTGCACACACGTGTGGTAGAAACACAGCAAAACTATTTGCATTCACACACAAGGGCTAACTACATCCACAACAAGTATGAAAACATATCTACACCAAGACTTACAATATTGGGATCATGAAAAACAAAGCAGATAATGTGAGATCACGTTCATGAAACTGACTCCAATCTGAAAGCTGGACCTGATCTTCTGGGACCACATCCACAAAAGTTCAAGGAGCTCCATGTTCAGAAACTAGGAGTGAGCGTAGTTGTACTAGTTGCTAAATAGAGGGTAAAGGTTAAAACGAAGACAATGAAGAGCAGAACTGCCAAGCTTATGGAAGAGATGGGCGAGAGTTGAACCCTGACAGTCCCAGAATGTGAGAGGTCGACTAGATGGCTCACACGGGGACCATGGCCGCAGTACCCCAACCACACAGCCTCTTGAACCCAGTGGTATTTTGTGCTAATGAGGCCCCGCTCCTTTTTTTAACCATTATTTTAAGTATAATTAATTTACAACATTGTGCTAGTTTCAGATGTACAGAAAGTAGTTCAGGCATGGGTGTGTGTATAGATATAGGTACATATTTTTTCAGATTCTTTCCCATTATTACAAATAACTGAATATAGTTCCCTGGGCTACACAATACATCCCTGTTGTCTGTGTGAGTGCTCAGCTGCTTCATTTGAGTCTGACTGTGACCCCATGGACTGTAATCCCCCAGGCTCCTCTGTCCATGAAATTCTCCAGGCAAGAATACTGGAGTGGGTTGCCATTTCCTTCTCCAGGGGATCTTCCTAACTCAAGGATTGAACCTGTGTCTCTTATGTCTCCTGCATTGGCAGGTAGGGTCTTTACCACTTGCATCACCTGGAAAGCCAAATCCAAGTCTGTTTTCTTTGTTCAATTGCTAAGTCATGTCTGACTCTTTTGTGACCCCATGGACTGTAACCCACCAGGTTCCTCTGTCCATGGGATCTCCCAGGCAAGAATACTGGAGTGGGTTGCCATTTCCTTCTCCTCTGTTTTATATAGTAATGTGTATATGTTAATCCCAAATTCCAAACTTTTCCCCCCTTCCTCTTTGATAACCATGTTTGTTTTCTATGCCTGTGAGTCTGTTTCTGCTTTGTAAGTAAGTTCATTCGTATCCCTTGTTTAGATTCCACATATAAGCGATATCACATTACGTTTGTCTTTCTGGGCCTGACTTCCTTCTCTCAGTAGGGTCATCTCTAGATTCATCCACGTTCCTGCAGATGGCATTATCTCATTCTTTTTACAGCTGAGTAGTATTCCATTGTATATATACAACACATAGTCTTTATCTATGTATCTGTCAGTGGACATTTAGGTTGCTTCTGTGTGTTGGCTATTGTGAATAGTGCTACAGTGAACATTGCGTTACCCGTTTATTTTCAAATTACGGTTTTGTCCAGACGTGTCCAGGAGTAGGATTGCAGAATCATGTGGTAACTCTACTTCTGGCTTTGTAGTGCTACTCACTCAGTCCTGTCCGGCTGCTCGGGACCCCACGGGCTGTAGCCCGCCAGGCGCCTCTGTCCATGGGATTCTCCAGGCAACAATACTGGAGGGGGTTGCCATTCCCATCTCCAGGGACTCTTCCCGACCCCGGGACTGAACCTGGATCTCCTGCATTGCAGGCAGATTCTTTACCATCTGAGCCACCAGGGAAGCCCTTTTAGTTTTTCAAAGACCTTCTATACTGCTCTCCAGACTTCCCTGGTGGCTCATGTGGTAAAGAAACCACCTGCAATGCGGGAGACCTGGGTTCTCCCTGGGTTGGGAAGGTACCCTGGAGGAGGGCATGGCAACCCACTCCAGGATTCCTGCCTGGAGAATCCCCATGGACAAAGGGGCCTGGCGGGCTACAGTCCGTGGGGTTGCAAACAGTCGGACATGACTGATCGACTAAACACACACACATACTCTACTCCACAGGGACTTCAGCAGTTTACATTTCCACTGATAGTATAAGAGGGTTCCTTTTTTCCACACTCTCTCCAGCATGTTATTTGTAGGCGTTTTGGTGATGGCCATTCTGACTGGTGTGAAGTGCTATCTCATTGTGACTTTGGCTTGCATTTCTCTAGTAACAAGTGATGTTGAGCATCTTTCCATGTGCCTGTTGGCCATCTGTATGTCTTTTGGAGAAATGTCCACTTAGTTCTTCTGCCCATTTTTTGATTGGACTGTTTGTTTTTGATATTAAGCTCTATGAGTTATTTGTATATTTTAGAAAATATTCCCTTATCCATAGCATCATTTGATCATTTGGAAAATATTTTCTTCCAGTCTACAAGTTGTCTTCTCATTTTGTTTATGGTTTCCTTTGCAGGAGAACCCTCTTCTAACACTGATACTGCTGATATCCCCATTAGAACTGTATATTTCACTAGTGAATTAGAATATTTTGAAAATAAATATGCTGGAAGAAGCAATAGTTTTGCAAGAGGAAACTTTTGACTTCCAACAACAATCATAGCTGTCAAAATCATGTCCCTAAAATAGGTACAGTAAAAATTACAGATAGTGTTATTTAGAAATGAACACCAATGTGAATGCATAAAAATACAGTTGGGTCATGCTACCTTTTCTTGCATCAGACAGAAACAAAAATTAACTGGATCTGTAGGTTATTTCTGCAAGATACCAATAAAATGCATTTAAAGAATAACTTTGCAAAAATGATAATGTAGTTTAAAAGTCAATGCTTAAATGTCAACCAAACTCAAGTGCCCTAAACGTAAGCAGGGACCACGCATTCTCTGTTTTCTGTGTTCCGTAGCAGTAAGGTACATGAAGCACTTCAAGGACGTGCAGAGTCCTGAAAACATTCAGGTTGACAGCTGAGAAATTATTTCGGCAGACCCATCATTTTGATGTACAGCAGTCAGAAATAAGGTGTTTCACATAAAATAAAAACTCTCTGCCATCACTTATGCATAAAAGACAAGCCGTACCCAGGGATTTCAGGCACAGAAACAACTATTTATGCGCAGGGAAGTGGAAAGGTCTGCAGGTGAGGGATCCTTCTCTACAGTGACTCCATGGATCTCAGAGTTTTAAAGCTGAAAGGGAAGTTTTGAAGGTCCAGACTCTTCAGTCAGCAATTAGGGAAACTGGGTATTCAAAGAAGCTGAGTGAATTATTTAAGATAGCCATCTAAAAAGAGATCCAGCTCAATCTTCCTATGCTCTTTCTTTCCATCAGGGAGATTTTCCTCCCCGCGGATCACACAGTGGGGGAGGAGGCAGGCAGGATGGATGATTGACCCCCTTCAGCACACTGTCGTTCTCCATCACACGCATCCCAGCGCTTTGCTACCACGAGGGAACCTCAAAGGGAGACACATGTAGCCCTGTCCTCAAGGGGCTTGTATCTCAGAGGGAAGTTTGTGACTCGGGGTGGGGGGTGGGGCGCGGGGGCAAAACGTTGTTTTCTTACAGACTAACAGACGAGAGTGCCCCTCACTGTGCCGGTGTGGACACCCGAAGACACCAAGTCCGCTGTCTCTCCTGGCCTCCTAGGATGCCCCTTCCACGTCACCCCTTTCTGACCCTTCTTTATTTTCATAACTCACCTTTGTTCTGATATACCGTAATCAATACAAAAGAAAGGGGAAATTAGTTGATAGCAAACATCTATGTTTCCGCCATGCATCTTAAGAAACAAAAAATTCTGAAATTCCTCCTATGTTCCTTCCCATAAGGTTTGGATACAGGTTTTTTTTTCATAGTTACATGTACATATATGTACATGTACACACACACACACACACATATATATATATATCTGTACACAGCATATTGGTAAGTTTCACATATCTTGGACTTTGGCCATGCTGTAAATATACTTCTGTGATTACCATGTCTATATATTTTTAGTCTCTTTTTTTGGCCCCACCCCACGGTATGTGGGATCCAGTTCCCCAACCAGTGATCAAACCTATGGCCCCCACAGTGGAAGCACAGTCTTAACCACTGGGCTGCCGGGGAAGTCCCAACGAGCAGTATATTTATTCAGCTTTATCTTTTAAAGATTCCACTGTGTTTACAGGTAAATCCCACCTCCTTTCCCTGTGGTAAATAATCACATTATATGCAGATGACACATATATCATTTGCATTTCCCTAGTTAACTGATATTGAACATATTTTAATGTTTATTAGCCATTCAGATTTTCTCTATTGTGAAGTGCAAGTTCACACCTTTTGCCAATTTTTTATCTAGTTGCTTTGCATTTTTTAAAAACTGATTTGTAGCAATTTTGAAAATTAATGACTCATTGGCTGTCATGAGCTGGAAATATCGTCTCCCAGATTAGAACTTGCATTTGCAGTCTTTTTACATTGTCTTTTGAGAAATGGAATGTTCAATTTTAATGCAATTATATTTATCATCTTTTCACTTAGAGTTAGTGACTTTTCTGTAGTCCTAAGGTCAGTAGGCCATCCATTCTTCCAGACCCTAATTTAATTTTAATACTTATGAAGTCCTGCCAAATGCAACGGCATTTCAGGTGACCTCTGTGACTCCACTGTTTTCTCTCCTTAAATCTATATTCCAAACTGTAGGAACCACACTGCAATCCTACAGTGGAACCTTCCTAATGTGGAGACGCCCTCCCTGCCATCACCAAGCCCTGCCCAACCCCTGCCCTAATGACTCAATAGCATCACTGGCAACAGCTGCGACCTTCCCTGACAGTTCAGTTCAGTTCAGTCTCTCAGTCGTGTCCGACTCTTTATGACCCATGGACTGCAGCACGCCAGGCTTCTCTGTCCTTCACCGACATCTGGAGCTTGCTCAAACAAGTCCACTGAGTCGGTGATGCCATCCAACCATCTCATCCTCTGTCGTCCCCTTCTCCTCCCACCTTCAATCCCTCCCAGCATCAGGGTCTTTTCCAGTGAGTCAGCTCTTCGCATCAGGTGGCCAAAGTACTGGAGTTTCAGCTTCAGCATCAGTCCTTCCAATGAACACCCAGGACTGATCTCCTTTAGGATGGGCTGGTTGGATCTCTCTTCCCAAACAGCTGAAACTCAAATGGGTCTAGTTTCCACAGTAATTCTGGGTCTTCCTGTGTGCCCCGGCCCTGGGGGACCCATGACTTCCTTCTGTAAAGAATATTGGGGCACTGTACTACCCCTTATTGGCTTTCAGCTCCTCCATTACAGGGGAAATTAAGTTCCTCCTGATGGAATGTTTAGTCTATTCTGTGTTCTTGGTTTAGACCTTAATTGACACTCACCACAGAATCCACATTCTAATCACACATTGCTTCTAAGCCTCAGCCTCATTTCCCAACCTAACTTTATCCCCTGCTTCTTCCTGAGCTAAAAGTGTGTGCTATAGACAAGCTACACTTCATTTGCTCCCTATTATTTTGAAAATCATTTCATCCATCAACAGAACAGAGGATAAAGAACATGTGCTACATATATACAATAGAGTATTAGTCAGCCATAAAGAGGAACAAAATTGTGCCATTTGCAGACGTGTGGATAGATCTATAGAGTGACACATGAGAAAAAGAAAAAAATATCATTTATTGTTGTTGTCCAGTTGCTCAGTTATATCCTACTGTTTGTGATCCCTTGGACTACAGCATGACAGGCCTCCCTGTCCCTCACTGTCTCCCAAAGTTTGCCCAAGTTCAAGTCCATGGAGTCAGTGATGCCATCCAATCATCTCATCCTCTGTCATCGCTTCTCGTCCTGCCTTCAATCTGTCCCAGCGACAGAATCTTTTCCAGGGAGTCAGCTTTTTGCATCCGGTGGCCAAAGTATCAGAGCTCCGGCTGTAGCATCACTCCTTCCAATGGCTCCACAGGGTTCATTTCCTATAGGATGGACTGGTTTGAACTCCTTTCTGTCCAAGGGACTCTCAAGACTCTTCTCCAACACCACAGTTCAAAAGCATCAATTCTTTGGCACTCAGCCTTCTTTATGGTCCAACTCTCACATCCATATGCTCACTGGAAAAACCATAGCTTTGACGAGACAGACCTTTGTTGGCAAGGTGATTTCTTTGCTTTCTAGTACACTGCCTAGGTTTGTCATAGCTTTTCTTCCAAGAAGCAAGCATCTTTTAATTTCATGGCTGCAGTCACCATCCCCAGTGATTTTGGAGCCCAAGCAGAGAAAATCTGTCACTAATTCCACTTTTTCCCCATCTATTTGCCAGCAAGTGATGGCACCAGATGCCATGATCTTAGTTTTCTGAATGCTGAGTTTTAAGCCAGCTTTTTCACTCTCCTCTTTCACTTTCATCAAGTGGCTCTTCAGTTTTTCTTCACTTTCTGCCATAAGGGTGGTGTCATCTGCATATCTGAGGTTACTGATATTTCTCCTGGCAAACTTGATTCCAGCTTGTGCTTCATCCAGCCCAGCATTTCTCATGATGTACTCTGCATATAAGTTAAATAATCAGGGTGACAATATACAGCCTTGATGTACTCTTTTCTTGATTTTTAACAAGTATGTTGTTCCATGTCCAGTTTTAACTGTTGCTTCTTGAACTCCATACTGATTTCTCAGGTGGTGGTCAGGTGGTCTGGTATTCCCATCTCTTTAAGAATTTTCCACAGTTTGTTGTGATCCACACACTCAAAGTCTTTGGCATAGTCAATAAAGCAGAAGTAGATGTTTTTCTGGAATTCTCTTGCTTTTTCGATGATCCAGTGGATGCTGGCACTTTGATCTCTGGTTCCTCTGCCTTTTGCAAATTCAGCTTGAACATCTGGAAGTTCACAGTTCACGTACTATTGAAGCCTGGCTTGGAGAATTTTGAGTATTACTTTACTAGCGTGTGAGATGAGTGTAATTGTGCGGTAGTTTGAGCATTCTTTGGCATTGTCTTTCTTAGGGATTGGAATGAAAACTGATCTTTTCCAGTCCTGTGGCCACTGCTGAGTTTTCCAAATTTGCTGGCATATTGAGTGCACCACTTTCATAGCATCATCTTTTAGGATTTGAAATAGCTCAACTGGAATTTCATCACCTCCACTACCTTTGTTCGTAGTGATGCTTTCTAAGGCCCACTTGACTTCACATTCCAGGATGTCTGACTCTAGGTGAGTGATCACACCATTGTGATTATCTGGGTCGTGAAGATCTTTTTTGTACAGTTCTTCTGTGTATTCTTGCCACCTCTTCTTAATATCTTCTGCTTCTGTTAAGTCCATACCATTTCTGTCCTTTATTGTGCCCATGTTAGCATGAAATGTACCCTTGGTATCTCTAATTTTCTTGAAGAGATTTCTAGTCTTTTCCATTCTATTGTTTTCCTCTATTTCTTTACACTGATCACTGAGGAAGTCTTTCTTATCTCTCCTTGCTATCCTTTGGAACTCTGCATTCAAATGGGAATATCTTTCCTTTTCTCCTTTGCCTTTCACTTCTCTTCCTTTCTCAACTATTTGTAAGGCCTCCTCAGACAACCATTTTGCTTTTTTGTATTTGTTTTTCTTGGGGATGGTCTTGCTCCCTGTCTCCTGTATAATGTCGCGAACCTCCATCCACAGTTCTTCAGGCACTCTATCAGATCTAATTCCTTGAATCTATTTCTCACATCCACTGTATAATCATAAGAGATTTGATTTAGGTCACACCTGAATGGCCTAGTGGTCTTCCCTACTTTCTTCAGTTTAAGTCTGAATTTTCGAATAAGGGGTAGCCCTTTACCTGAGCATTTTTCCTACTTTTGATAAAGTGAAATTGAAAGTGTGAGTCGCTCTGTCACCTCTGACTCTTTGTGACCCCATGGACTGTAGCCCGAATTCTCCAGGCAAGAATACTAGAGTGGGTTGCCATTCCCTTCTCCTAGGGATCTTCCCGACCCAGGCATCAAAACCCGCATCTCTTTTATCTCCTGCACTGGCAAGCGGATTCAAGGAACTATACTCTAACCAAATATTACTCAAACATACACACATACCACTTGGAAACTAAGGGAGAATTTTTTTTTTTTCCTTTAAATGTCAGCAGGGAATGAGAAACTCAGCAGGCGCTCCCATCCCTGGCATTGCTCAGGTGCAAAGGGGAGAACCAAGCTGAGCTTTTCAAGACAAGAAGGTGATGCGTCAGGCAGAGGTTGTGTAACAGAGGTCATCTGAAGAGCAAGGCAGTGCACCGGCCTCCCAGATGACCAGCCTCTAGAAATTTCTCCCCAGACCAGTATGCTGAGGAGCAAGCTTCTCTCAGCACAATACTCCAGAGTGGGTGGTGCTTTACAAGGTCCTCTTAGAACTGAGAGCATCCTATAATGAGAAGTTCATATGCATGACATTAGGGATGACCATTCCTGTGGATCAAAAATCTCTACCCTTAAAATAGGTGGGAGGTAATTCCTAAAGAGTCAGAAGCAACGATTACAGCAGAGATAGAGATTATGTTTCCACGGCAACAGAGGTGTTTCAGGCTTAAAAACATAGGGAAAGAAATGATCCCAGATAGAGTTTACCTATCCAGGTGTTGCTAGTTCTAAAACACAGTCTTGTCATTGCTGAAGCTAAGAAGAGCCTCAGGGTTTTAGTTAGTCTGTGGCGCATGGGACATCTTCCTTCCAACATTCCATAAGTCCCAAGACAAATCAAAAAGTCATCTTGCTATTAGCAAGAAAAAGCAGGGTGACTGTACTTCTATAAATCTTCGTGAAATTTAAGAGATTATATATGAAAAATATCTGCATCCCTTCCCTTAAAGTTTTTTCAGAGTGTATACTTAGTAGAATTGATTCTTATAAAATTCACGGCAATTAGAAAGAAGAAAATGAAGCAGCCCAGCCAGCATAGGACTTACACCAGTATTACTGACCAGCAAGTTTCCCGGCAGCAGTAAAACTTCTATGGAAAATTAATTTCATGCTTGTCTGCTCTGTAAAACCCCTTACTGAGTTGTTATAAAAAGAGAAAATTGAGATCGGTTGTGGGAATACCAAAAAGGGTTGATGCTGCTAAAAAGAATTGTCATGTTTACATGTTTTATTGCCTTAGGGCCCATACATACCTAGAACCTTTAGTAACATTGCTTTTCTGCTACTGGAGCTCAAAACTTCCCCTCAGGAACCCTCACAAAAAATCT
Source organism: Cervus canadensis (assembly GCF_019320065.1). Taxonomy (NCBI): domain Eukaryota; kingdom Metazoa; phylum Chordata; class Mammalia; order Artiodactyla; family Cervidae; genus Cervus; species Cervus canadensis. The sequence continues at coordinate 40,770,512 of NC_057416.1, read as the reverse complement.
GGAAAGATGCATGTATACCCAGAGTAAGTAAAATAATAATGATGTTGGTGATGATGATAATAATAATGAAATTATCAACCCATTTAAAGAACAGATGGGCAGACTTTCTGTGTGAGAAACCAGCCAATCATTGGCAAATCTGTGTAGTATTTACTGTACAGAGTTCAAACCACTAGCCTCTAATATTTGTGGTTTATTATAATTTGTTTCACAAGACAAAGTCTAGGGCACGTTCATCTATGTCAGAGAGCTAGTTAGCTTTTCAAATTCTGTAGAAAAAAATTCTTAGCAGAAAATAAGCATATTATTCTGTTTATTTTAGGAAGTAATTTGTTTCAAGGTGAAATTCAAAAGATTCACCTTCCAAGTGATTTCACATTTTTTGTTATTATGCATTTGAAAACAGCTTGGGCATGACACACCACACCTTCTGCTCATCTAAATAAGACTGAGGAACAGATGGCTGCTGACCTTTATCTCCAATCACATTCTGCCTGCCTGCATATCTTCTCATTTGTAAAAATTAATCATCTTACCTTCCACTGTGTCTCAGATTGGAACAGTTGATTCAAGAACCTCTCCACTATCAAGGTAAGCATTAGAAGCTTGACACACATGCAGATAGTCCCAGGGATCCCTGTTTGGGAAGCCAACTTCTTTGGTATTTTTAATAATCAAAAACCCCAGTTGGAGATACCAAAAGGATAAGCATATTTGCAAAACCAGTGTGTTCACCCTAAAATGCTCTGGTACATTTATCAAACAAATAGGCAAATCATTCAAATATCAACGTTAAAAAACCAGTTTTCAGTGTCCAGGTCCCATAGAAAAATGTATTGGTTGGAAAAACAAAGTACTATCCTCATTTGAAAGCATGTAATTATTAACCAGAGAAGGTGGGCACCATATACATGAAAGTCCTTCGTGACATATACTATTTATTTAGCAATTAAAACTGCATTTTATGAAAATAAAATTGGTGTTCTTTACAGGAAACACTTTTAAGAACTTGAAGTTTATGTCTGTATGCCCACACTCAGAGAACTAGGGTTGAGTTAAGGCAAAGATAATTACAAGCTTGCTCAGCTGGTTACAAATTCTTTCATTACAAATATATTTTCTCATTTTATCTTCACCTCTTAATTGGCAGATACTATATTCTGCTAGGTAGCAATTTATAAAACAAATTCATATTCAAACATTTGTAGCAATAACCTATATGCTTCAGAAGACATTTTCATAGAAATGAAATATCGAAAATTACCCCAAATTGTACTTTGCATTTGAAGACCCACGCATCAGGTGGGGTCTTCAGAGAGAGTACAAAATTGTTGTTTTTCATTGTCCAGTTGCTCAGTTGTGTCCAACTCTTTGCAACCCCAGGGACTGCAGCACACCAGGCTTCCCTGTCCTTCACCATCTCCCAGAGCTTGCTCAAACTCTTATCCATCGAGTCAGTGATGCCATCCAACCATCCATCCTCTGTCGTTCCCTTCTCCTCCCGCCTTCAATCTTTCCCAGTAGCGGGGTCTTTTCCAACGAGTCAGCTTTATTGCATCAGATGGCAAAAATAGTTCAACCGTAATATTTGAAGAAAATGACGGTTTCAGAATTTTGTGATTGCTTACTTGACAAAATCTGTTAAACAATCACAAAATTCTGAAACAGTACCCACATTGGTAAGACAGTAAACTTCCACAGCAGTGTTCATCCTGTGAACTTGCTTTCTTTTCAAGTAGAAAATTGATGGATAATGAAGCTAGCATCATTAAAATATAATAAACAATTATGCAAGAAGTTGTATAGATCACACTGATTATGTTTTCAAAGAGATTAGTCTTCCAGCGTGACTTAATTGTTTTTTAAAATATATACTAGATTAGAAAGAAAAAAATTTAAGTCTTTTTTCCAGTGGCCATTTGTATTAACTGTCACTGTTAATTTGGGAAACATTGTTTTCTGATGCAAAATTTAATGTCATCATTATCCTGATATTTTCTATCTGAAAAGAAAGCAAATTTAGAGGGTGAACACTACTGTGGAAGTTTACTCCCTTCCCCATGTGCCTACTGATTCAATTCAGTATGAATTTATAAATAACATGAAAATGTTACTCACTGTATGGGAATCCATTGGAAATTTTCTTTTGATCCCAGAAGTAATTAAAATAGTGAAGATGACAAGGTCAGAGTCCAAAATTCAACCTGCATGAGTTTTCCTGAGAATTGACTACAAACATTCAAATATTCTGAAAAAGAAAATTATAATTGTTCACCTATCTTGGCTTATTAATAGCTTAAAGCAAAACTCGACAACTTAAGCTGCAATTATAAAAAATAATGACAGTAGCCTTTCCCTAAAGTATTAGTGAAAAATGAATACTAGCTCATCATTAAAAGTGTACAATGGTATATTCAAGATTATTATTTTTATGAGTAAATATTATGTAATCACATTTTTAAGAATCTAAAAAAAATGGATCTTAATAAATTAAGCAACACATCTATATAATATCACATGTTTAATGTCCTGAAATGGAAATGCATATAAAAAATATCATAATGCTTATTTTATTTTTAAACTTTGAAATATAATTTACACTAAACCATTTTAAAGGGATATATTTTATAAATGGAGATAACTAGTAATATCATACTCAGTTGTTGATAATCAAGGATCATAAATGAAAGACATTATTGAGGATGTACAAAGACAGATAGTAATAAAAACAGGAGTTGTAAAATCAATGAATTTTAGCCCTAGAGGTTCAAGGCTTCTCAGATTTCCTCCATCAAAATATATCTAAAAGTTTAACATGTTCTCCAGCCTATCTGAGGAAGTAGTCCAAAGGAACTGAGGCATTAATTTCAATTCCTTTCAAGTTACATATTTTGTTTTTAACTCTGATAATATTGTTATCCTACTATTATTATTCAGATAATGTGTATTTCACAAAATCTTAGAGTAAAAATGTGCTCCAGAAGGGGGCCCATATTGGCACTGTGGATTTGTTAAACTCTGTAGTCATAGCACCCAAAGGCCTTTCATAGGGGTGTACATGAATAAAGACATAGACCTCATCCAACACCCACCTAGACCCAGCCAGGTTCAGATGAACCTGACCAAGGTCAGCAGCTACACAGCGGTAGCTCTAAGATAAGAACTCTGTCTGTATCTTTTTTACATCACACTTTGCCAACAGGTCAGTACCTGTGGCTACAGCTCAGGAAGTATGGGTTCTACTTGCAGTTTTACATGGAAAACTGTTTATGGCAGAGCTTGCTATTAAATAAATCCAGATATTATATAAGTTAAAATTTATCCTATCAATATCCTTCCCATAAAGAACAAAAAAAAATGCATAAAATGGAAATCTTATTTACAGTAAATGGTTGCCTAGTGCCTTGAAACTGCTGAAAGAGTTCTAAATTTAAAAAATAAATGAGAAAGAGAGAGAAGATGCTCTACCATAATTGGGAGGAAAGGAGAAGATCTTTAATAATGAAAATAAAGACTATCATTTATTGGAACTTTATCCCATTCCAAGACACTCTTATCAATCCTTTATAAGGATGAGTTTCCTCAGTTCTCATCATAACTCTGATGCTGCTCAGCTGCTGCGTCACGGCCAACTCCTTGCGGCCCCATGGACTGCAGCACACCAGGCTTCCCTGTCTTTCACCATCTAGCCGTCTCTATGAACTCTATGAAGCCATTATTATTAACATCCTCACTTTTGCAAGTGGGGAAAATTGATGCTTTGGAGATTTTAATAAAAGTATGTAAAAGTAATTGGAGAATGGTAGATACAGGATCTGAGTTCAGTTCGGCAGAGTACTCAGTCACCCACTATCCCTGTGTGCTGAGTGCTGCGCTGAGTCGCTTCAGTCACGTCTGACTCTTTGTGACCCCCTGGACCGTAGCCCCCCAGGCTTCTACGTCAATGGGATTCTCCGGGCAGGAAGACTGGAGTGGGTTGCCATGTCCTCCTCCAGGGGAATCTTCCCAACCCAGGGATCAAACCCTGGCCTCTTGCATCTCCTGCATTGGCGGGTGGGTTCTTTACCTCTAGCACCACCTGGGAAGCCCTGGTAGTTATCACAAGGCTTACAAAACAAAACAAAACAGGATTGCTAAAACCATAAAGATGATCCCATTGTGTACCAGAGAGATTCATTTACCAACGAGAAACTATGGAAGGCTCAGAACCACTGCCACTCCCCATCACAAGGTGGCTGGCAGGCGAACTCAGATGCCTGGAGGATTGAGAAGAAGGAGGAATGAAAAAGAAATGCAAACACTGGACGAGAAGCAAGAGAGGAGATAGAATGAAGCAGGGGCAGGGCTAGAAGTAGCAGAGTTTGGAAGAAAGGAAAATCAGAAGTCTCAGCATGAGTGGACACAGAGTGGAGATTAAATGCAACAAGGCCATGAGCAACAGACCCTGCAGCAACAGAAACAGGGAGTGAACGTTCAGAAAAAGATAACTATTTCTGCAGGGAAGTGATCCATAGTAGGGAGACAGGGAGCGTGTCGGTTTCCAGGTGGCAGGATGAGTGGAGGGAACACTGCACCTCCCTCCCACAAAAGCAGTAAGGATGCTCAGAACCCTGCGTCCCGTGCCTGCAGGGAGGCAGGTGTGTGCAGCATCCTCCCAGAAAACGTTGGGGAAAGCACTGACCCCCCAAAAAGCATGCTTCTGATTTTAATTTGAATGATCCTGTAATTTGTGTTAGGAATCTCTCATAAAAAAATCTAGATTTATTTATTTATTTTTTAATCATAATTTTGGGCAACCTTGGGCCTCTCTAGTCTCCTGAAATACACACCAATGCCAGGTCAACACCGATGCCAATGCGAGCTTCTAAAACACATATTCTTTGTCACCCTTATACCTGATACGATTCAAAACCCAAATTCTAGCAAAATGCTAGACTGGAAAAGGTCAGCTTTCATTCCAACCCCAAAGAGAGGCAATGCCAAAGAATGTTCAAACTACCGCACAATTGTGCTCCTCTCACACACTAGCAAAGTAATGCTCAAAATTCTCCATGCCTGGCTTCAACAGTATGTGAACTGTGAACTTCCAGATGTTCAATCTGGTTTTAGAAAAGGCAGAGGAACCAGAGATCAAATTGCCAACATCCGTTGGATCATTGAAAAAGCAAGAGAATTCCAGAAAAACATCGACTGCTTTATTGACTATGCCAAAGCCTTTGAGTGTGTGGATCACAACAAACTGTGGAAAATCCTTCAAGAGATGGAAATGCCAGATCACCTTACCTGTCTCCTGAGAAATCTGTATGTAGGTCAAGATGCAACAGTTAGAACTGGACATGGAACAACAGACTGGTTCCAAATTGAGGAAGGAGTATGTCAAGGTTGTATATTGTCACCCTGCTTATTTAATTTTTATGTACAGTACATCATGCGAAATGCCAGGCTGGATGAAGCACAAGCTGGAATCAAGATTGCCAGGAGAAATGTCAATAACCTCAGATATGCAGATAACACCACCCTTATGGCAGAAAGTGAACAGGCTCTTGATGAAAGTGAAGAGGAGAGTGAAAAAGCTGGCTTAAAAGTCAACATTCAGAAAACTTGTATCAAGGCATCCAGTCCCATCACTTCATGGCAAGTAGATGGGGAAACAATGTAAACAGTGAGAGACTTTATTTTGGGAGACTCTAATATCACTGCAGATGGTGACTGCAGCCATGAAATTTTAAAAGACGCTTGCTCCTTGGAAGAAAAGTGATGACCAACAGACAGCATATTAAAAAGTGGAGATAATTACTTTGCCAACAAAGGCCCATATAGTCAAAGCTATGGTTTTTCCAGCAGTCATGTATGGATGTGAGAGTTGGACTATAAAGAAAGCTGAGCACCGAAGAAGTGGTGCTTTTGAACTGTGGTGTTGGGGAAGAAATTCTTGAGAGTCCCTTGGACTGCAAGGAGATCCAACCAGTCCATCCTAAAGGAGATCAGTCCTGGGTGTTCATTGGAAGGACTGATGCTGAAGCTGAAACTCCAGTCCTTTGGCCACCTGATACGAAGAAATGACTCATTGGAAAAGACCCTGATGCTGGGAAAGATTGAAGGTAGGAGGAGAAGGGGACGACAGAGGATGAGGTGGCTGGATGGCATCATGGGCTTGATGGACATGAGTTGGAGTAAGCTCTGGGAGTTGGTCATGGACAGGGAAGCCTGGCGTGCTGCGGTCCATGGGGTCGCAATGAGTTGAACATCACAGCAACAGAACTGAACTGAACTGACTGCTCAGATACACGATTTGCAACTTTCACAGATGCCTTTTCATTTTCTTGATGAGAACTTTTTAGGTACAAAAGTTTTAAATTTTTATAGAGTCCAGTTTAACTGTCTTTTCTTTGTTTGTGCTTTTGTTGCTATATTAAGAAATTGCCTCTAATTCAAGGTCAAAAGATTTAAGCTTATGTTTTCTTCTAAGAGCTTTTAGACTTTGTTTTGAATCAATTTTTGCATATGGTACCAGGAAGGCATGCAACTTCGTTTACTTGCATGTGAATATCTAGTAACATTGACACCATTTGTTGAAAAGACTATTTTTGCCCCAATGAATTGTCTTGGCATCCTTGTCAAAAATCAATAGATCATAAAAGGGATGGTTTATTTCTGGGCTTTTCATACTATTCTATTAATTTATATGTCCATTCTGATGCCAGTTCCACACCATCTTAATTATTATAATTTTGTATTAAGTTTTGAAATCAGAAAATATGAATCCTCCAAATCTGTTCTTTAAAAAAAGGAAGTTGTTTTGGCTATTCTGTGTCCCTTGAATTTCTATGCAAATTTTAGTATCAGCTTCAATTGATGCAAAGAAACTAGCTCAGATTTTAATGAGAACTAAACCTATAAATTAATTTGAGAGGTACTTCCATCTTAATTATACGGTCTCCCAATATGTAATTATGTGATATCTTTCATTTATTTAAGCCTTTGAAAAAAATTTTTAACAATATCTTGTAGTTCTTAAGATAGTTTAAACTTTTTTAGTTAAATATACCCCTAAGTATCTTTTGATGCTGTTAACGGAGCTATTTTCTTAATTTCAGTTTTTGAATTGTTCTTTGCTGGTGGAAATACACTTAATTTTTGGATAATGATCTTCTATAACTTTGCTGTACTCATTAGTTCTAATAAACCGTGGTGGATTTGGCCTAGATTTGTTGCGGGAGCCTTTAATCCTCTCTGTTGCCACACTTCCGTACAATCCGCTGCGCAGTGTATGCAGTGGCCCTTGAAACTCTGTGTCTGGATGTGCAGCGTCTCCTTTAGAAGCGCTTGGCCGCTCTGCACTGCCCTCAGGGATCACTGGTCTGCGTCTTCTCAGGCTGCCGGCTCTCCCAATAAAGCTGTATCTCTCGCCTCCACACCTGGCCTCTCAGTCCATTGGGCAGCCACGTGGTGAGCAGGGTGAGCTTGGAAGCATTAACACCACTCCAAGGCCATTGGTCCATTCTAAAGTCACATGAATTGCTCAGAGGGTCATCATTTATTAGAGCAGATACTTCAGACGTCTATCCATCATTCTGTTATTGTTGTTCAGTCACTAAGTCACCTCCGACTCTTTGCAACCCCATGCATTGCAGGACACCGGGCTTCCCTGTCTTCCACTATCTCCCTGAGTTTGCTCAAATTCATGTCCATTGAGTCAATGATGTTATCTAACCATCTCATCCTCTGCCACCCACTTCTCCGTTCCCCTTCAATCTTTCCCAACATCAGAGTCTTTTCCAGTTAATCACCTCTTCACATTAGGTGGCCAAAGTATTGGAGCTTCAGCTTCAATATCAGTCCTTCCAATGAACACCCAGGACTGATTTCTTTAGGATGGACTGGTTGGATCTCCTTGCAGTCCAAGGGACTCTCAAGAGTTTTCTCCAACACCACAGTTCAAAAGCATCAATTCTTCATACCACCATCGTATTTGCCATTTACTCTGCCCTTAGAAAGAAGGTGTTTGATAGACGTGTGGGATTCACTAAGAGCCTCTGCTCTCAGTAAGCTTTAAACGCCGCAAGGAAAACCCACAACCTACTGTGAACACAAACGCTTATTCGTACAGAATCAGGCCAGCAAGAACCGGTATCGAGACCCACCACTGTAGCCTCCTGGGCTAATCCATCAAACTCGGAGCCCTTAATGGTTCAGGGGCCATTCAGAGAAAGGAGAGGTCAGATCATCCACAGACACGTGGTTCACTTCTCAGCCACACACAGTCTACCAACACTGTGAACTCAAACACAGCCCTGGCACAAAGATGAATGAAAGAAGATACTAATTATATTAGAAGCTCCGTTTTGCAAAATAGTCTTCAGCTATGTCCCAATTCCTTCCTTTTGACCTTATCACCACGTACATAATAAAGAGGGAAGAAGAGATTTTTTTAATATTTATCTTACTCAGGGGCTTTATCCTGTCCTTTGATTTCCATAATTTATACCGCCAGAGAACCACAGCCAGCATGCTCATCACTTCAGGTGATAAATCCAAAGTCCTAAGTTCCATGGATGGTATTCCAGGTACCGCCTGGGGAAGGCACACATCTTCTGCCTTCCCTAATCAACCGTTGTCCACGGCACACCAAAGCTGGTCCTAGGTACCCTTTGGAGGGGAACTTTGCATAAGAAAAATAATCTTTATAATCACCGAGTTTAATTTCTCTTAATACGATAAATACAATTTTTTCTTAAATTCCCAGAACTCAAATTACAAATGCTACCATTTTACTTGTAAATCTGATAATTTGGAAAAATTTAAATTAAAAAAGACTTGCTTTTCCTCTGTGTACCTGTGTTCAGTCCCTCAGCCGCATCTGACCCTTCGTGACCCCACGGACCACAGCCCGCCAGGCTCCTCTGTCCTTGAGTTTCCCAGGCGAGAAGACTGCACTGGGCTGCCATTTCCTCCCTCCCAACTCAGGGATCCAATCCGCGTCTCCTGCATTTTTACTTTATCTCTGATTAATTTTCAAAGCTGACAGTTTTATGTCCCCTAAACATTTGTAAACAATATCATATTTAGTTGATTGAATTTTTTAAAATAGTATGAATATTTATCATAATTTTCCTAAGCAATTCAAACACCTAAGAACAACAAACACGGAGCAGAAAAAATCAACATGGATTATAAATGTTCACAAATACTATTAACATAATTGTAATTAAATCAAATTACGTTGGACTCATTTATGCATCATGTACCTACCTTCATACTTCTACTGGGATTGTTAAGTTATTTAATATCCATGGAGAATAGAAATAACAGTATCAATTTCAACCAACTCTAATTAGTAGAAAATTTAAGACTAGGGTATAGTTAACAGTTTCAGCTATGTAAGTGGAGCCCAGAACACTTTCCAGGATAATTTGAGAAGAACTGATAAATGACAGTTTCACACATGTGCTCAGTCAGTCAGTTGTGTCCTCTGACCATGGGATTTTTCCAGGCAAGAATACTGGAGTGGTTTGCCATTTCCTTCTCCACGGGATCTTCCTGACCCAAGGATCAAACCTGCGTCTTCTGCATTGGCCGGCAGACTTTTTACCACCAAGCCACCTGGGAAGCCTGCATGAGGGCTACCACCCTTATAACTGGTTTTTCCAAGCCCAGGTGTTTTTCTCCTCCAAATAATGTATCATATACCCCCTGGAGGGCTTCCTAGGTGGCGCGAGTGGTAAAGAACCTGCTTGCCAATGCAGGAGACATAAGATTCGGGTTCAGTCCCTGGGTTGGGAAAATCTCCTGGAAGAGGACATGGCTACCCACTTCAGTATTCTTGCCTGGAGAATCCCATGGACAGAGGAGTCTGCTGGGCGACAGTCCACAGGGTCACAAAGAGTCAGACATGAATGAAGCCACTTAGCAGCTAGCAAAAGCACACCCCCTGGATGTTCTTAGATAATTATCTTACATAATTATTACTGTGCCTTTAAAGATAACATTTACAACTTTATCTTTCAACCTCTTTCACCGATTAATGTGACTTCCTTTGACTTCCCGAGTCTTTTGAACTACCACCTGTAGTTACAGCACTTTACATCGGCATGGACCACAGTTGCCTACCAACTGTCCTTTACACCTGTCCTCATTTCTAACTGCACCCGATTTCCTTCAGGAATTCATTCCACGTAACTGGAGGGATTGACCCCATCCTGAGACTCAGGGGGTTACCTAGAGAAGTGAGCAGATACCCAAGGGCTCTTGTTGGCCGCCCAAGACAAGCGTGGGACTAACGTGGTCCCAGGAAGACTGAAGAAGAAGGACTCCTACTCTCTGTTGAGCTGTCGTATGATCACTTGGGACCAGGAGACCTCTGCTTGTAGGGAGCCCAACTCTGCATGTGACCTACTGACATGGAAGGGACCTGGGTGCTGGAATTTCCCCTGCCTCTCCTCCAGATGATCTTCCATGGGAGACAACATTGTTTTAATAATGGGGTGCAACAGACAGCTATGTTGTTTTGCAAAGAGATTTTAACTTCGAATGTTTAGTAAAGCTTGAATGTAGAGTCACAAAGTTCAAGTAAATCTTTTCTTGATAAATTATTGGAAATTTATGACTGCCCTCCCTCTAAAATGCTTCATATCATTTGCCCATTTTGGGTCATATTAAAGACTCAGAGCTCTGAGGAATTATTTTTATTTCTTTATGATGCTCAAAATGTAACATCCTCATCTGTAGTAGGGTCCATTTTAACCAGATTTCTCTGTCAATTTAACAATATCCTCCCCATTTACTTTTTTTAAATAATATTTCTCTTTGGAAACAAGAAGGTCCTGGGTCATTCTAAATTCCTATCAAAGAAACTCTGGTTCCCTTTTGTTAAATGACAGTATTAGAGACCAAAATCTGAATACAGATAAGTTGCTTGATATGATTTGGTAGTATTTAAAAAAAAAAATAACACCTCTTGTGATCCCAGTTAATAATACAGCTTGAAAACATATTAAAGGTGAAAAATTCATATTGATGTTTCTGATATCATTCTTAAAATACTAAATCCTTTTAAAACTTTATACCAAGATATAAACATTTACAACATGCTTACTTAGATTTTCTTTAGCCCCTCATTCAAATTGTACAAAGTCCTTTTATCACTTAGAACACTTATTTGTCCCATAATCCGTCAGTGTATAGTCTCTTTAATAACAGATAGTCTAAAGTGATTGTCTGCAGGAGAAAATAAGACTAGAACCTTATTTTGTAAGAAAGAAACCTTTAGCTTTAGAAAATATCAAAGAATGGGAGAAACTATAGATTCAAGCTCTTTGGCTATGTGAGTTCATCCCAGTTTTCCACTTGTGTTTGAATATGAAGATCTTGTGACTCATATTAGGCTCTGTACCCACAATTCTCAACTTCCTGGCACTCAGTCACACCATCTGTGCAAACCCTGAAATTGAAGGGATCCGTGATAAACCGCAGGCTCGACTTGCATGTGGAATTGACAATGCAGCATTCTAGCGACGTGCCTTTAAAAGAGGTACCAGGCAGTAAGGCTGTGTCTCTATATGCCAGACAAGTTTCAACAGTAGCTTATACCACACTCAGGTAATAAACAAGCTTGCAAACAGTGTCTAAAGTGTGCATTATACCTGAAGGAGGGAAAGTAAAGAGCAGAATAGTAGAAATATGTCCTCCATGGCATCTACCAGATATACCAGCCTCAGGCTTTCCTTACAGTTTCTAAAGGAAAAATATAGACTCTGCCCAAGGAAAGAATAATTCAGATATTAGACCTTTCAAACTTAATTTGAAATTCTTAAAAAGCAGAAGTTTCATGTCATATTATATGATATGATTATTTGCATGGCAAACAGAAATTTTATAAACTCTGAAAATACAGGATTCTGGAATACATAAGACTGTGTGTGTGATATGGTTATTGGTCCCCGCTGTGTTTAATACAACTTCTATATTTTCTCAAGAAAGGTCTTTACCACAATGACTGGACACACGATGCTTTCTTGCACGTGTCCACGAATGAGATGAGGCCACAGCTGTGTGTTGTCAGGAAGCAGAACTTCTTCACAGGGAAGATTTCACTCATCACAGCAAGTGGGAGCGAAAAGGAGGGAAAACATCGTTCACATCCAGGAAAAGAGTTGAGAGCACCAAGCATTTTACCATTAAAACAGCCTCACCGAAGGAAACAGATTTAAGAATTTAAAATAGAATTTAAAATAGATTTCTTAAATTACTCTCAGAAGAACTGAGGACTTTAGACAAAGAGTGCATCATGATTCCACCCAGATCCAGCCTTTACGCTTATTTGCTTGAACTCTTAACAGTGTGTGTGAAGCTTAAAGGACTAAAACTGAGAACTACTGTCAGCTTCTAATTGAAGAAGGGACCGCTGAATCAGTTACACATGGAAATTCACTAGCCTGTGTCTCAAGAATTCTCTCCATCTTGAATACTCTGTCTTTGAATGTTTTGTTAAGATAGGCTTTACAAAGCCACCAAATCATCATGTCCTTGGGCAACAAATAGCTTAATATGCTTGAGAACCAGTCATCATATGAGTTAAGATACTAACACTTGGCCGTCTTAAGTCTCTGGACCTCCTTTTTCATGTCAAAGCAAGTGGGATAGCTTACTGAAGCTGAAACTCCAACACTTTGGCCACCTGATGCAAAGAGCCGACTCACTGGAAAAGCCCCTGATGCTGGGAAAGATTGAAGGCAGAAGGAGAAGAGGGTGACAGAGGATGAGATGGTTGGATGGCATCACCAACTCAATGGACATGAAGTTGGGCAGACTCCAAGGGATGGTGGGGGACAAGGAAGCCTGGCACGCTGCAGTCCTTGGGGTCGCTAAGAGTCAGACACAACTTGACAGCTGAACAACCAGCGGGAAAACAGTGCTCGGTTGGAGGAAATCAAAGATATAACATGCAGAAGCAAATGGCGTGTGCCTAAAGAACTGTGCTTGGTTGTTTATAAAACAAATATACGTTATCTGTCCAAAAGTGATAGAAAAATAATGGATGTTTTTCAAGGACGCATTTATCATACTGCCTTAGCCATCCTCGATGGAACATACCCAGACATGATCAAATAAAAACCATATTCTTCAAGTTGTACCTGATTTGGATACTGAAAAGAGGGTCTAGGAGTGTTAGCACACATGTGTGTATTTGGGATAATTGATGAAAGTCATCTAAATAATAGTCAAGAATTCATTCTGAATCGTATCAGTATTAAAACAACAAAAAAAAATGAGTTATTCAGACATGTCCCCTAATACATGTATTAATTATCAAGTGCTGCATAACAAATTATCCCAATATTCAGTCAGCTTCTACAGGTCAGAAATCCAGGTATGGTTATTTTAGAACTCCCAAACACCACTTGGAATGCACATTTAGAATACAGCAAAATTCCGTAAGTCTCATAAACGCCAGTGCTAATGTCAGGTGTGTCCTACAAAGTGGATGAACATACGAAGGGTGAGGCTTTGCACTTGGTCTCAGCTACCACTGGACATGGGACACTGATTAATCATCATGAAACATGGGATCTGTCACCTTGACTACTGTCCTAACGCTCACTGCTCTATACTCTGGACAGCAGACATCCCCCAAGCCTAGGAGGACAGACGGACAGACCACCTAGCTCCCAGGGGTAGTTCCGAAGAAAGTGTGAGTTTCAGGCCAAAGCTGCCTCAGCAGTGCACACACTCAGACTCACAAACACCTACTAGTGCTAAGAGTGAATAACTTACTTTTAGGAAATAGCTTTAACCAGGGAATGCTATATTTTTCTTTCCCACTCCTTGCAATATGTGCATTACCCTCAGGTTTCACTATGGAAGGATTTTGTGTAACATAAAATTTACCCAATACATACCCTCCTTTAATGAAAGAAGGAGAAAATTAGAGTAAAAATTTTCACTAAGGAATTCACAATTGATGCGGTCTGGATTTAGATGTTTCAATTATTTTATATTTAGAAAATGGATAAATAGATGTAAAAAATCAAATAAAGTATAGAAAGTTTTCATTTGCAAGTGAACTTGCTTTGTGGAAATAGTTCAGATGAAAGACTACAATCTTTTTGAAGAACCACTCCTCAGAAGATTTTTTAAATTTAATTTTCATTTTATATTAGACTATAGTTGATTTACAATGTTGTGTTATAGCAAAGTGATTTGGTTTTATATACACATATATATATCTCCATTCTTTTTCAGATTCTTTTCCCATACAAATTAGTACAGAATATTGAGTATAGTTCCCTGTGCTATTCAGTAGGTCCTGCTTGATTATGTATTTTATATACAGTAGTGTATATATGTTAATCTCAGACTCCTAATTTATCCCTCCCTCCAACATTTTCCCTTTGGTAATCATAAGATTGTTTCCTATGTCGGTGAGTCTGTTTCTGCTTTGTAAATAATTTCATCCAAATTATTTTTTTAGATTTCACATATAAGTGATACATCTAATATCTGTCTTTCTCTGATTCACTTTGCTTAATATAATAATCTCTGAGTCCCTCCATGTAGCTGCAAATGATATTATTTTGTTCTTTTTCATTGCTGAGTAGTATTCTATTTCATATATATGTACAACAAGTTCTTAACCGTTCATCTGTCAATGGACATGGGTGGTTTCCAAGTCCAGGCAATTCTCAATAGTGCCACTATGAACACTGGATGTATGGTTTTTTTTGAATTATGGTTTTCTCTGGATATATGTCCAGCAGAGGGATTGCTAGGTCATATGGTAGTTTTAGTCCTAGTTTCTTAAGGAACCTCCATACTGTTCTCCACAGTGGCTTTATCAATGTACATTCCCACCAATAATGCAAGAGGATTCCCTCTTTTCCACCTCCTCTCCAGCATTTATTGTTTGTAGACATTTTGAAGATGGCCATTCTGCCCAGTGTGTGGTGATACTCATCGTAATTTTGACTTACATATCTCAAAAGCTTTTTTAAAAACAAGCCTCAGCTTGCTTTGATTTTTGCTATATATCCCTATATCTTCAACATTGACTTAGTTGCCTTTTCCTACTGTTTCTTTTTAAATGATTAAGACTTTTCCTGAAAGAATGTCTTTTCCCCTGGATATAAACACTATTCTTTTGTGTCTGGTTACTGCCTAATACGGTCTTCAACACCTCAAGAGCCCTGCACTCATTTTGCTGACTAATTGACTATAAGAGTTTGAGTTATTGCACCAGATTTTCTCATCCATATATTATTACTCTGACAGAAGCTGACCAATTCAAAAGCTGCATCCAGTTGAGTAGGACACCAGAACCTCATCTGGAAAATTACTGTTCAAATTTATGTAGCTTCCAAAACGCCCAATTAATTCTCAAGATCTAATTTACTCCCTCGAAGAATCTATCATATTAAACTTACGTTCCTTCAAATTAAAAGATGATTTTAAAATAAAGGCTTTTGCACACTCAATATCTCTTTGTTCTCCGGATGAGACACACCAAATATGACTGTAATTAGCTTAATATTTTTCTACAGTGTTTTATAGTCTTTAAAGGACGTCTGCTTTTGAAGGAGTTCCACATACAAGTCCTGGGAGCCCTTCAGATGCAGCGTCTTTTCCTCTATCTGACAGTGTAAAACATGGGGACTTGGAGGGGTTTTTCCAGGGTCCCATCACCAGTCAGAGGCGAAGCTGGCCTTTGTTCCGAGGCTCTTCCGAAGTTCGCGGCAGGCCTTTCCCCCATCTGTATTTTCGGCGATTCTGATACACGCCATAGGAGCCCAGGCGCCCACATGGAGTTTAGTCGTAGACCGATGGAAGGTCGTTACTTCAGGGCTCTCTTTAGCGAGGAAGACCACCGGCATCTGCGGCATGCATTACTCGAGTGCAACCTTCCCAGAGTCAATATGCCTTTAAGGGGGCCCGGCGGATGGGGAGGAGCTGGTGGGAGGACGGGGAGGAGCTGGTGGGAGGACGAAGAGGAGCTGGTGGGAAGACGAGGAGCAGCCCTTCCGCCTGTTTTAGGGACGCTGTCCACGCCGCCTCTTCTCCAGCCCAGGCACATGTCTCAGGCCCAGAAGACGAGTCACACAGCTCGCCAGCAGCCGGCACGTCTGCAGAAGAGCAGGAGGAAGGCAGCCCTGCCCTCCCGGCCGCCTGGGGGAAAGCCAGACGGGACGGGACCAGAGCGCTGCCGTCGCAGGCGCCTCGTCCTCTGGGTTCACAAGGGCCGCTCGGAGACAACGGCGGCCCAGAAGCAGCCGACCTGAACTTGCCTCCGCCCTCGCTGTCAGACCATCAGACCAGTGGCAGAGCACATGTGGCAAATGCGTTCTGAGACCGCAGGGCCGGGTGCTGCCCGGGAGCTGTTTTTTATGTAACAGTTTGAGTTGTGACGTCACAGAAGCAGGTTCTCTTTTTTCTTGTGGCCTTTATTTTTTTTTTTAATTTATATTTTTTTAAAGCATATTTCTTTTTTTAACTTTTACTAAAATGTAACTGATTAACAGCGTTGTGTTAATTTCTGGTGTAGAGCAAAGTGACGCCATGGTACATTATTTTTCGTGTTCTTGTCCATGATGATTCATCACAGGATGTTGACTATAGTTCCCTGAGCTATACACTAGGACATGCTGTTTACTGTTACTTTACTTTAAATTCTCAATAAAAATGAAGAAAAAAAATACTTCGTTGTTAAAACAAAACAGACTTCCAAGCTATATTATCAGAACTTTCCTGCAGGGCGTATTATAAGCAAAGGAACTCATTAAGCACCAATAAGACAAAGAAACCCCAATTAGGAGTTTTATGTTCAGGATAAAAAGTTAATGAGCCCCAAAAGACAAAGTTGCCTTCTTTCTCTGGATTGATTTTTATGCTTTTTCTGTTAGGAACATTTATTTTTCACATATTTTAACCAAGCAAGTCACTTGACCTCTCTGGGTCCCAGTCTCCTGATCCCTGAGTATCTCAATGAGCTTCCATAAGAATTAAGTCAAGGTGGGTAAGTGCATCGTAGAGATGCACCTGCTCTCACTTGACTGCCTTTTCATAAGAAGAGGACACGTACACTGTGTGTGCGGTCACAGGGCCCACGTCCAGGCTTCTCTTTCTTAATAAAATATTTATGTTTTGACAGTGACACATGTGGCTTTTCTGGTTGGCTTTAAAGTTTTGGGTATACCTTGCAATCTAGTCTCAAATTTTATAGGGTGGAATATCATGGCTCATGGCAAATATATGGGGGAAAATGGAAACAATGGCAGATTTTATTTTCTTGGATTCCAAAATCACTGCAGATGGTGACTGCAGCTACAAAATTAAAAGATGCTTGCTCCTTGGAAGAAAAGTTATGACCAACTTAGACAGCATATTAACAAAGCAGAAACCTTACTTTGCTGACAAAGTTCTGTCTAGTCAAAGCTATGGTTTTTCAAGTAGTCGTGCACAGATGTGAGAGGTGGACTATAAAGAAGGCTGAGCGCCGAAGAATTGATGCTTTTGAACTGTGGTGTTGGAGAAGACTCTTGAGAGTCTCTTGAACTGTAAGGGGATCCAATCAGTCTGTCCTAAAGGAGATCAGTCCTGGGTGTTCATTGGAAGGACTGATGTTGAAGCTGAAGCTCCAATACTTTGGCCACCTGATGTGGTCTGTCATCTTGTTGTGTAGAGTTAAATACAACTGTAGTCAGAAGTCTATGGAAACATTAAACTGTCAGATCTCTGTAGCCAAGTCAGGAATATTTAAGCCCCTTCAAGATGTAGTGATTTATGTGGGGCTCACAAGTCCTGCGGAAAAGCTTGAACTTTGTCCACACTTAAGATTCAGGCATATCCAAACAGATTGATTGCAGCTTTGGGAGGCTTAGTTTCCAAAGGCAGCCACAGAGAGGACCAAAGCCACCCTGAAGGGAAAATCTGACAGCGTAGACTAGAGACAACTGGGTTTCTAAGGGAAGCAATTCCAAGTGCAACGTGAGTGTGTGTACCACCAGGCTTCCCACTAACGTTTCCTCCCAAATCCTGTGCAGCCTTGGGAAGTGGGGACTGTGCTGGAAAGGAAGGACTGTCCTCTCAGGGACCCAGCCGGCAGGGCTGGGGACCCCCCGCCCCTGGAACTGGACACGGAGTAGGAAAGATATCATCATCTGGTTGTTGTTGACTTTCTCTTGTTGGCTACAAAAAGAGGCCAGCACTTAGACTTCAAAGACAGAGTTCCTCCTGAAAACCTGTGGCGTGACAGCTCAAGCTCATCTAGACCGTCAGCTCGGGCTCACTGCCATCACCAGTCGTGTGCTCAGTCGTGTCCGACTGTTTGCGACTTTGTGGACTGTGGCCCGCCAGGCTCCTCTGTCCATGGGATTCTCCAGGCAAGAACACTGCGGTGGGTTGCCATTTCTTTCTCCACATTAAGGCTCACAAGACCACAGAATCTAGCGATTTCCTCCTCACTAAACGCACATGTTCTGTCCTATTTCTACAAACAGCCATTACTCTGCTAGCAAAAGACAGGAAAAGGGGAAATGAAGAAGGAGTTTTTAAATCTGGTGTCAAGACAGGCTCCCATCCAGACCCAACTCCAGCTTGGATGAAGACAGCTATACTTCTGTAACAAGTAGGTGTAAACGAAAGAATAAGGTCCAGTGTTCAGGAACCAGTGTGGAGAGCAGCTGACTCCAGACAGCACCCTGTGGATCTTTTCAGCTATTTTGTAATATATAGATATATATTTTGGGCTTCCCAAGTGGCTCAGCGGTAAAGAATCCGCCTGCCAATGCAGGAGACGCAGGTTCAATCCCTGGGTAGGGAAGACCCCCTGGAGGAGGAAATGGCAACCCACTCCAGTGTTCTTGCCTGGAGAATCCCAAGGACAGAGGAGCCTGGAGGGCTAGAGCCCACAAAGTCACAAACAGTCGGACGCGACAAAGCAGATACAGAACAATCCTATCACCACACACAACTTCTGCTGACCAGCTCTGACCTAGAAGTCAGCTGACTTATGACCAGGAAACTACTCCCTGGAGGACCACAGGTACGAGTTTTGGGTGACACCTAAATGGAGTGTAGGCGAAGTAACTGCTGAATGAAGAAAACGGCAGAAGCGTCAGAACTCCTGAAATGGAGCCGGACTCTGTGGTCCTTGACCCCCAGGTCTTCAGCCTGCCTTTCTTCTGTAGAAAAACTTTAGCCAAAGAATAAATTTAATCAGAGAAGGAAGAAAATGCAAACACATAGGAACACAGTCAAAGGGGACTGTTTTTCAGTCATTAAGTAAAGTCAAGGACATTTAATTTATTCTCAAGGGCTGCAGTAATATTCCAAGCCATATCCTGAGAACTGTCTTGTAGATGCTGAAACCCCCAGCAGGCGGAAGAAGGAAGCATGATGAGCAGCCGGCAGCGGTGGTATAAGCTGCCACAATTCCAAGAGCTCGCTCAAAGAAACGGGAGCAACCAACCCCGGAACTGAAGACTAACGATACAGCCTGCCGGCAACGCAGGAGACCCAGGTTCGATCCCTGGGTCAGGAAGATCCCATGGAGAAGAGGATGGCCACCCACTTCAGTACTCTTGCCTGAGAAATCCCATGGACAGAGGAGCCTGGTGGGCTACAGTCCATGGGGTCGCAGAGCTGGACAGGACCGAGCGACTGAGTGCAGATGCTGTCAAGATGATCAGACCAGCACATGACTCACTTCAAGACGACCGTCAGACCTGACTGTGCTGTTTCTACATGCAGCCCCTTCCCTCTGTCTATAACGCTCTTCCCAGTGATTCTCAGTTGGGGATGGGGTGGGGGAACTTGGCCTTTGGACAGGCGGCCGCCTCGTCCTCTGGTGGCCAGTCTCTGAAATAAAGCAAACTTTTCTTTCCACCAACCTTAGCTCTATTGGCTTTTAAGTGGTGAGCAGCCAGACCCCCACGGTCAGTTACATTCCTTCTATTCAAACAAATAAGAACAAGTCCTGTGAGGCACTAAATGTTACTGACCCTTTAGGTGCGAGCCTGGAGGGTTCCAACCAGGATGGATATCACCGGTGATGATATCCGGAAGCCTTCAGAATGAGAACAATGATGATAGAGTAAACTCATATCTGCTTGCACAGTTGCATTTGCACTGTTAGAATCAGATGCCACTGTACCTGTGTGTTTTTAAAAACTATTGGTATATATAACTTCCTTACTGTGTCTGACTGCACACTACAATCACCATTACAATTTGCAAGGGAGACAAGAATAAAGCAATGCCGGCACAGGCTTCAGGAGCATCTTGGCGGTGGCTTTCGGGTCCTTCAACCCTCCTTCCCAGAATCTGGGCAGTGGAAAATAAACATGGGTGTCGATAATCCTAAGACAGACATTAAGAACTCGCTCACCTTCAAAGTCAGTTGAACAGCTTTACAACGGGAACATGGTTCTAACCTTCAGATGGGATAAGAAGGGTCGGTTTTCTAGGTTAGTAAACATGTTTTGTTTTAAAAATTACTTCACACCAGGAAATATGGTTAAACCTTAACATTATTTTATGAAAGTGGAGTCATTGGTTTCACTACATGTCAAAGAATATTTTAGGAAATATTCAAGCAACAAAAATCAGTTCAAATAAATAATATGCAGGCAAAGCTTTAGATGTATTCCTAAGACTGATGTCTAGTTCAATTAAATCACAGACATTTAGGCTAAAAGAAATGTGTTATATATCATATAACCCATTTTTATTTCCTTTGGAGCTATTGTATTCAACATTTCTACACAAAAGAAGTAGTTATCGAAGCCTTATGATTTTAAGAATTTTTCTAGCTCCTCCAGAAGGACATCTCATTCAAGTGAGATGAAATGGAATTCACACCTTGACCCAAGGATGGCTAAATAATTAAAACCAGATGCAAGGTGTGAGGTGTGGTAATATACTTTTTATAGGTTTCTCCATACCCACCCCCAGTGAATGAAACAAATTTCCTTACACAATACAAATACAGTGTATGCGAGACCTAATCTGAGATGCCCAACAGAGCATTCATTATTCATAAATGTATTCAGTTAAAATACATTAAAATGAAGCAAAATAAAGCAGTTTTTCTCTGTATGTAGAAATCAGACTTACAGAAGGAACTATTTGCCTGATATAAAGTAAAACTTTTGTCCTGGCCCGCTATCTCCCAAATACAAAATACTGATTTCAGTATCATACTAATCAATGAATGCATTTGCTTCATTTCACAAATATGAATTAAGTACCTATTATTTGCTCTTGCAAATTTTTTAAAAAGGTGTCATGCAGAAGACAGAATCTGAAGGGCTGTGGGATAGGGTAGGTGATTTTAAATAGGGTGGCGAAAGAAAACCTCCTTAGGAGGGTGGACATTTGAGCAAACATTGAAATATTAAAGGTGAACACAGTAGCAATGAGAATCTTCGGAGAGAGAGGCGCAGGAAGAAGGAAAGGCCAGGGCAAAGCCCGAAAGGTGGGAGCGTGTCTGATGATAAAAGAGCAGAGAGACCAGCCCCGCCGGCAGCACGCAAGCCCGGGAAGGAGGCCTTAGGGGAGGCAGACAGTGACGGAGGACAGACCCAGGAAGGACGCACGGAGCGTCGTGAGGAACCCCAAGTAAAACTGGGGCAAATGAGGAGCTACTGGAGCTTAAAGCAAAGAGGGACATTAGACCCAAAATTTTAAACAAAATTTCCAGCTAACTGGTCAAAATTGTAAACAGATCAAGAAAAGTCTTCAACGACCTTACGGCTACCAGCAGGGGAAGGGAGAGACAGACTGGGAGACTCAGACTGACGTGCACACACTGCTGTCTTTAAAATAGACGACTGAGACCTACTGATGGCACCGGGGGCTCCACTCAACATCCCGTAATGACCTCCGTGGGAAACGATCTGGAGAAGAATAGACGCAGGCTCGGGTCTAACTGAATCACTTCGCTGTACATCGGAAACCAGTACAATATTGTCAATCAACTACACTCCAATAGAAAATAAAAACCTTTTAAAAAGAAAACTCTTGAAAAAGATGAAGCTCTTTTGGGACCAAAACTACTTTTAGAGATTCTGTGCAGTCATGAAGAAATGGACTTTTTAACTTTAGGTGCTCCTGCAGTTGGCTCCTCAGCATTACAATAGTAAATGAAAATGTATCACAGCATTGGTTGTCTTCATTTAATAATATTATTAGCCCTGGTCTCAGTGTTATTGATATAAGTGCTCCTGCTCCCAAGGACACAATAGATTCCTAATTGATCCATTTTTCAGGTTACGCACTTGTGCTTGCTCTGATATTATCTTTTAATAGCTAAAACAGTTTTACATCTCCCTCTTGAGACTATCTGAATCTTGCTTCTCATTAAAACATCTTTGGTAGTCTTCCGGGGATCTTGTGGAAGAAAATAAAAACCTCTAACAGAAACACAATTTGAGGAAAGAAGGATGTTTTTAGAATCTACCACTGATACATACCTGGAGAAGGAAATGGCAACCCACTCCAGCATTCTTGCCTGGAGAATTCCATGGACAGAGGAGCCTGGTGGGCTACAGCCCATGGGGTCGCAGGGGGTGGGACATGTCTGAGCAACTGAAAACACACACACCACTGATCTGTGATGTACATACACACTCTTGAAGATAAATCCATTTTTAAATTTAATAATATTTATAGAAAAATGGTGTCCATACAGTTCTGTTAATCACAAATCTTTCAGAATAAAATTGATAGGCAGATAGGACCCCCATTAAAAAGCAATGAAAATATGGAATATATTTTAAGAGTACAGCTAACATAGGATATCTCGAGGGCAGCATAAACTTTTGGGGTTTGTTGTGGTAAAAAAAAAAAAGAACATAGAAGAGAAAATATAATATAATTTAAACCTGTATAAACAACTTTCTTTGCACAGATAATAAACTCACAAGGCTTAAACACCAAGGAATAAAATCTTCTGCAGCCTGAGTTGTTGTATCTATCTAGCTACATACTATCACACTGGTAGGCAACAATGAAACCTAAAATATTAATGAAAATTAGGCTAAAAACATTTAGGTTATAACATACAATTGGAAGACTTTATGTATTGGAAGCAGAACGCCCTCTAAAGCTGGCTTAATGGGCTGATAGAAAGCCAGGTGACAGGAAGAGGCCCCGCTCCCTAAGTGTGTCTACACGTACCACGTTCTGTAGAGGTGGACACATTTGTTGGATCTCATTTATTGAATTGAGAAAAATCAGCAAAGTACCACGGCTGGAAATTCTCCGAAAAGGAATACAGGCAGAAGAGAAAAAAAACTTCACAGCGCTGTTTGTTGTTGTTTTGTTGTTAATTATTAAAACATTCCTGTTTGATATGTTATTAGTGACAAAAGCTTGGACATTTAGAACAGGACCATCTCAGGTATCCTAAAGGAACAGATGAACAATCTGTCAACATTACTGGCTTCCCCAGAGGTCAAGGACTTACAGATAAAGAAAGCTACAACTTCCCTGGTGGTCCACTGTCTAAGGATTCACGTGCCCATGCAAAAGACACAGGTGCGATCCCTGGTCCGGGAAGACCCCACAGGCCTCAGAGCAGCTACTGAGCCCGGAGTCTAGAGCCTGCACCCTGCA
Organism: Cervus canadensis; assembly: GCF_019320065.1. NCBI lineage: Eukaryota > Metazoa > Chordata > Mammalia > Artiodactyla > Cervidae > Cervus > Cervus canadensis. The sequence continues at coordinate 40,746,905 of NC_057416.1, read as the reverse complement.
AGGGAGCCCCTGCAGTGAGAAGCCGTGAACAGGGAAAGTAGCCCCCGCCGCCGCAACTAGAGAAAGCCCACACACAGCTACAAAGACTCAATGTAGCCATAAATAAATAAATTTTAAAAAAAGGAAAGAAAAGGATAAAAAGCTAAGGAATGTGGGCAAACCCCGGGAGACGGGAAGGGACGGGAAAGCCTGGTGTGCCTCAGTCCTGCGGCTGCTGCTAACTTGCTTCGGTTGTGTCTGACTCTGTGCGACCCCATAGACGGCAGCCCACCAGGCTCCTCTGTGCTTCCGTCCATGGGGTAGCAAAGATTCCGACAAGATTTGGCAACTGAATAACAACCACCACCAAAATAGAACACACACAACTCCGAAGAATCCAACCAGCCGTATGTGTAATTGATCTGTACAAGACTCTTCATCTTACACTCTAAAGGACTGTTAAAAGGCAGTGGATCTGATGATTTGTTCCAGCAGGAACAAACAGGGCTGAACTACCTTCCCAACGCCACAGACGAAGAAAGAAAATTCCTTCCCATTCTAATCTTTCCCTTGATATCAGTAAACCAGGCTGTAGGCAATCGCAGTGGATTTGGGTACAATGCAATCTCATAGTGATTTCAGAGGGAGAACATAGATTTTTCAATAAACCAACCCATTATACTCTTAGCTCACATGATGTCAGGAGCCCTCATGTCACTTGACCAACCCTGTAAGGTCTGTTTTGTAGACAATTTCCACCTCTCTAAAAGGTCTAAGATATAGAATCCTTCTGTGAGCTTCTGTTTGCACCAAAGATGGATGAACAATAACACAATTTACACTCTCATCTAAAACAGTTCAGTGCAGTTGCTCAGTCGTGTCCGACTCTCTGCGACACGTGGACTGTAGCATGCCAGGCCTCCCTGTCCATCACCAACTCCTGGAGCTTGCTCAAACGCATGCCCATTGAGTTTGTAATGCCATCCAACCATATCATCCTCTGTTGTCCCCTTCTCCTCCTGCCTTCAATCTTTCCCAGCATCAGGGTCTTTTCAAATGAGTCAGCTCTTCGCATCAGGTGGCCAAAGTATTGGAGTTTCAGCTCCAACATCAGTCCTTCCACTGAACACCCAGGACTGATCTCCTTTAGGATGGACTGGTTGGATCCCCTTGCAGTCCAAGGACTCACAAGAGTCTTCTCCAACATCGCAGTTCACAAGTATCAATTCTTCAGTGCTCAGCTTTCTTTATAGTCCAGCTCTCACATCCATGCATGACCACTGGAAAAACCATAGCCTTGACTACACAGACCTTTGTTGGCAAAGCAACCCCTTCCCAAAGGATAAAATATTTGGAAAAAGGGTCTTCAAAGCAGATCTCAGATAATGAAGTGGTCCCTGTGAAGTGAGAAATAAAGACAAGTTCCATAAAGGCCCAGCTTGAGGGCGGTCCCAGGCTGTGGCCCAGAGAGGCGGCCCCAGGCAGAATCTGGTGAGCTCAGCGGGTTCCAGAGCAGGAAGTTGTGTCTGGGGAAACCAAGGCTGCTAGAGTGCCAGGGAGGGTCTTTGCCCAGAAAGGGGGCTGCAGGGAGCCTGGACAACTCAGCACAAGCTTGTGAGGAAACCACCGGAGGCCTGGAAAAGAATCATCTGGAAGGACTGAGTGGAGCCGTGCCTGGCACTCACAGAGGCTAGGAACCGTGCCTGCTCCCGCTCCCACCAGCCAGATCGGAAAAAACCATTGCTCAGGAAAGTCTTGCCTCAGCGATGGAAATAACGAGCTCTGGACAGAGCATGAATTCAGATACACCTAACAAATCACAGAGCAAGACCTGAAGGGGTAAGATGATCCCAAGCAACTTAACTCACTCCAGAAAAGAAGCACAAAAGCATTTATAGGGAATCAAAAGCCCTCAGTACTCAACAAAGTAAAACTCACAACCTCTGCCGTCTAATCAAAGAGGACAAGACATGCAAAGACACTGGAAATCATGTCCATTATAAGGAAAACAATCAAATGAAAATGACCCAGTATTGACACAGAAGTTAATTGTGACAGACAGGAAATTTAAACATGACCATCATATCCCATATGTTCAAAGCATTAAATAGAGAAATGGAAGATATTTGAAATAACAAATTGAACATCTAGAAATGTGAACTGCAATATTTGAGGTAAAATATATAGAGTAGGATAAACAGATTAAACATTTCTGAAGAAAGTAACAGTGAACTTGGAAATATAGTAATAAAACTATTTAAATGGAGACAGGGAGAAAAAGGAAAATTTTATATCTTAAAGCAGGTTAATTTATATGTAGTTGGGCATACTCAGAAGAGAAAAGGAAAGACAGAAAGAAATATTTAAGGAAGTAAAGGCAGAAAAATATCCAAAATTCATGAAATTTATAAATGTGAAGTATTTGTGGTACTGGAGACGACTCTTGAGAGTCCCTTGGACTGCAAGGAGATCAAACCAGTCCATCTTAAGGGAAATCAACCCTGAATATTCATTGGAAGGGCTGATGCTGCCACTGAAGCTCCAATACTTTGGCCATCTGATGCAAAGAGCTGACTCCTTGGAAAAGACCTTGATTCTGGGAAAGACTGAAAGCAGAAGGAGAAGGGGACGACAGAGGATGAGATGGTTGGATGGTATCACTGACTCAATTTGAGCAAACTACAGGAGATAATGAAGGACAAGGTAGCCGGGTGTGCTGCAGTCCATGGGGTCACAAACAATCGGACATTACTGAGCAACGGGACAGCAACATAAATATGAAGATTTAAGGAGAGCAACACATCCAAGCAAAAGAAACACATCATAATTGAATCAGACTTCCCTTGTGGCTCCGCTGGTAAAGAGTCCACCTGCAATGTGGGAGACCAGGGTTCAATCCCTGGGTTGGGAAGATGCCCTGGAGAAGGGAACGGCTACCCACTCCAGTATTCTGGCCTGGAGAATTCCATGGACTGTATAGCCCATGGGATTGCAATGAGTTGGACACAACTGAGCCACTTTCACTTTCTTTCATAATTGAATTATTCGAGACCAGTGAGAAAGAGAAAATCTTACAAACAACCAGAGTAAAACAATGCTGTCTACAGAGAAAGAGATGAGGATAATAGCAGATTTGTCATCAGAACAATGCCAGCAACATGACAGTGTGGAAACAATTTTAAGTATTGAATTAAAAAAAAAAACACCCCTATAACACCATGCTAACACAAGTCAAAAAAAAGCTGAAGTGGCTATATATAAAGACACAAAGTTTTCAGCAAAGGGTATTAGTAGAGCTATTAGAAGGTCCATTCATCGAAAGGTCATTGCATCCTGAATATTTATGTACTTACAGCAGAGCATCCAAATATTTGAAGGAAAATGGATTGAAATGCAAGAAGAAATAGATAATCTGATATTTCAACCCTTGCACTCACTCCATAATTGATAGAATAAGTAGGAAAAAGCTCAGCAAAGGTATACTAGACCTGAACATTATCAACCAACTTGACCTTAAACAAATTTTCTATCCAACAACAGCATAATACATATTCTTTTTAAGTATACATGGACCATTTACCCACATATCCTGAATCTTGAAGCAAATCTCAATAAATTTCGAATGATTCGAGTTGCAAAAGTCAAGTTTTTTGACCAAAAGGGACAAGTGAGGATCAATAACAGAAAGTTGTTAGGAAACACACAAATATTTGGAAACTAAATAACATACTTCAAATGGGTTAACAAGGGTAGCCAAAAGGCAAATTATAAAATATTTTGAACTGAATAAAAATAAAACACAACATGTTACAGCCTGTGAAATGCCACTAAAGCTGATCATAGAGGAAACATCATAGCAAACTCCCCTATGTTCACAAACTTTATACCTTAAGATAATAAGGTATTATTTTCTACAAAAATAAGAGTAAATGAGGCCCTGAGTTAGTGGAAGAAAGAAAATAATAAATATTGAAGTGGAAATCAATGAAATAAAAAACAGAAAAATAGTAGGGGAAAATCAATAACATTAAAAGATAATTCTTTAAGAATAGCAGGGACATTGCTAAACTTCTAGGTAGACTGATCGGAAAAAAAAAGGTATGACACAAATTATGAATATCTGGAATGAGAAAGGTAACATCTCTCAGATTCTAAAGACATTAAAAGGATCATAAGTGTTAGTAACAATTCCATGCTCATAAATTTGACAACTTAGATGAAATGGACACTTTAAAAAAAGATGCAAGTCATGATGCTCTCATGAGAATAAAGTAATCACCTGAAGAGCCCTATAGCCACTAAAGAAATTCAATTTGCAGTCTAAAAACCTTCCCTAAGAGAATGCCAGGTTAATATGTCTTTGCTTGTTTCTGTAAGGAGAAAATATTACCAACCCATATAAATTCTTCCAGAAAATTGAAGAGAAGAGGATAATTCTTAATGCATTCCATAAAACCAGCTTTGCCCTGATACCAAAACCAAAGACATTACAAACAAAACTATAGATCAATATACTCACTGAACATAGTCATAAGAATCCTAACCCTAACCAAAATTTTCACAATTTGAGTGCAGTAATAATGTATAGAAAGTACAATGCATCATAACCAAGTGATATTCATTCTAAGAATGGACATTAACATTTGGAAATCAATAAATGTAATTTACCATGTTGTTGTTCAGTAGCCCAGTTGTGTCCGACTCTTTGCGACCCCATGGCCTGCGGCACTCTGGGCCTCCCTGTCCCTCATTATCTCCCAAAGTTTGCCCAAGTTCATGTCCATTGCATCGGTGATGACATCCAGGCATCTCATCCTCTGACACCCTCTTCTCCTGCCCTCAATATTTCTCAGCATCAGGGACTTTTCCAATGAGTCAGCTGTTTGCATCAGGTGATTAAAATACTGGAGTTTCAGCTTCAACATCAGTCCTTCCAATGACTATTCAGGGTTGATTTCCCTTAAAATTGACTGGTTTGATCTCCTTGCAGTCCAAGGGACTCTCAGGAGTCTCCTCCAGCACCACAGTTCAAAAGCATCAATTCTTCGGCGCTCTGCCTTCTTTACCAGCCAGTTCTCACATCCGTACATGACCACTGGGAAGACTGAAGCCTTGACTACAGGGAACTTTGTTGGCAGAGTACTGTCTCTGCTTTTCAACACACTGTCTAGGTTTGTCATCACTTTCCTGCCAAGAAGCAATCTCTTCTGATTCCATGGCTGCCATCACTGTCCACTGTGATTCTGAGCCCAAGGAGAGGAGCTCTGTCACTGCTTCCGCCTTTTCCCCTCTATCTGCCATGAGTAAGGGGGCTGATGCCATGTCTTAGATTCTTTATTTAGTTTTAAGCCAGCTCTTTCACTCTCCTCCTTCACCCTCATCAAGAGGCTCTTTAGTTCCTCTTCAATTTCTGCCATTAGAGTGGCATCACCCACATATCTGAGGTTGTTGATGTTTCTCCCGCCTATCCTGATTCTGGCTTGTCACTCACCCAGCCCAGCATTTCTCACGATGCGCTCAGCGTGTAGGTTAAACAGACGGGGTGGCAGCAGACAGCCCTGCCGTACTCCTTTCTCGATCTTGAACCAACCGGTTGTTCTCTGCAGGGTTCTAACTGTTGCTTTTTGACCCACATACAGGTTTTCTGGGTACAGGTAAGATGGTCTGGTATTCCCATCCCTTTAAGAGCTTTCCACAGTTTATTATGATCCACACAGTCAAAGGCTTTGGCATAGTCAATGAAACAGAGATAGATGCTTTTCTGAAATTCCCTAGCTTTCTCTATGATCCAGTAAATGTTGGCAATTTGATCTCTAGTTCCTCATCCTTTTCTAAACCCAGCTTGGACATCTGGAAGCTCTTGGTTCACATAATCTTGAAGTCTAGCATGCAAGATTTTAAGCATGACCTACTAACATGGGAGATGAGTACAATTGTCCAATGGTCAGCACATTATTTAGTACTACCCCTCTTGGGAATTGGGATGAGGATTGACCTTTTCAAGTCCTGTGGCCACTGCTGGGTCTTCCAGATTTGCTGACATATCAAATGCAACACCTTGATGGCATCCTTTAGGGTTTGAATAGTTCTACTGGAATTCCATCACATCCACTAGCTTATTAACAGCAGTGCTTCCTAAGGCCCACTTGACTTCGCTCCCAAGAATGGCTGGCTCTGGGTGGCTGACCACACCGTTGTAGTCATCCGGTTCATTTGGATCTTTCTTGTACTGTTCTTCTGTGTATTCTTTCCATCTCTTCTTGATCTCTTCAGTGTCTACTAGAGCTCTACCATTGATGTCCATTATTGTGACCATCTTTGGGCAAAATTTCCTTTGATATATCCAGTTTTCCTGAAGAGAGCTCTAGTCTTTCCCATTCTGTTCTTTTCTTCTAGTTTCATATATTGTTCATTGAAGAAGCCTTTGTGACCCCATGCTGTTCTTTGGAAATCTGTGTTTAGTCGGATATACCTTTCCCTTTAACCCTTGCTTTTCACTTCCCTTCTTTCTTTAGCTATTTGTAAGGCCTCCTCAGATAACCACTTTGCCTTTTTGTTTTTCTTTTTCTTTCTAATTTGTCATACAACAAATAAATACAAAAAAGTTAAAGAAATTGAAACAAAATGTGTTGCCTCTACAGACATAGGAAAAGCATTTGACAAAATATAAAATCCTTTTCTAATTTTAAAAAACTCAGCAAACCAGGAATAGAAATAAACTGTGTCCATCTGAAAAAGGAGACTACAAATTATATGATTTCCCCCAAATTTCAGGACCAACAGAATTTTTGCTCCCTATTTCTATTCAGGTTCTAGCTAGCATATCCATATAAAAATAAAATACTATAAAGAAAGTAAAAAGAGAGAGAGAAAGAACCATCATCCAGACTGAAAAAGGAAAACATTAGAGACCTTCTTTGCAGGTATGATCGACACAGAAAATCTGATGGAACTGTATTCAAGATGTATCTGGAATTCCATCTGTATCTGGAATACTACATACAAAATATCAACTATTTTTGCATACTGCCATAAACAATAAAAATCCAATTAAAAAGGTAAATCTGATAAAACATATGAATGATCTATGTATTGAAACTATAAATCATTACTAAGAGAAGACCTAATATTGTTAAGGTATCAGGTATCCTTGATTGATTTATAGATTCAATGCAGTACCAATCAAAATACCAGCAGATCTTTTAAATATAAAACCTAAAAGTGTATATGTGCACTCAGGAATCTTCAAAGTGTAAAACCTGGTTCCATGTAATACATATTTTTCAGTGAGTTGGGAGGGAGGGATATGTTTCTGATTTCTGGCTCCTTTTGCCTACCCAAAGGAATAAATTTGAAAGACTTAAAGGGTGGAGTTCTTTTTTTTCTTTTCAAAGAGTGTAGACTGTCTTAGTCAATCTGAGCTACCAGGGAAATCCTAAATCTACTGTTGGTTTAAAATAGATAACCAACAATGACCTACTGTATATCACAGGAAACTTTGCTTAATATTCTGAAATAACCTGTGAAAAATGAGTTTGAAGCAATATATATACATATATATATATAAAACATACACATTTACTATACATACTGTAGTTGATTTATAATGTTGTGTCAGTTTCCTATGTACAGAAAAGTGAAGTTATATATATATAAAAATACATGAAATGAGCTGATATGTATAATATATATAGAGTGAAGCTACATAACACACGTATTTTTTCTGTACATAGGAAACTAACACAACACTGTAAATCAACCATAGTCCAATACAAAATAAAAATTTAAAAAAAGAGTAAGAGAATCAAGACACATTGCATATCTGTGTTTTATAGAAATCTATGTGTACACACATACACATACACACAGTTAGCAAGCATAGGCAGGAATAGAATATGACCTCCTCCCGAAATAGACTTTCTAGTGAAAAAGAGTTCCCGAGAACAAGACCCCTCTCAGACAAGTTGTGTGGACAGTAATCCTGTTACTGAGGGAGGGGTCTGCGCACACCACCGGACCCGCGGCAATCCCCACTGGCGCGCTTTCGGCGTTCATCCCCGGGCTGAAGCCCTTCACAAGCCCTCACGTCATCCATTCACAAAGTCACGACCGGGTACTGAAGCAGCCACCAGAGACTCCTCAGGGAGACGCGGGCGGCAGTTCTCGGAGCAGAGCGAGCCGCACGCCGAGCCCACCTCTGCGGCGCCACCAGAAAAGGCAGGTGCCCGTCTCTCCCCGCTTGCTCTGACACCGAGAGCACGCCTTCTCCAGAGCACTGGGTCTCAACTCGCTCCCGTCCTGCCGTCCCACATCCATCCCACCGACAGGGAAACCGAGGCTCTCTGCTTCGCGGACTAGCTCCCCTCCTTAGAGCGCCTGCCTGTTGCTGAGCGAGCCCGCTCTATGAGAGTTTCACCTCCTGCCCCAGTGACTACTTCTAACTGGAAGCAAGTCCTCCTAGAGAGACTCCTCCACGCCATCACATGCAAGGTCAACAAATAAATAACCCCATGTGGGATTTGTGTCCGTGTCCATTGACACTACCACGCAGGCCCCACTGGTTACGGATACTCACAGTTAAATAGCTGTCCTGCTATATATACATTTGGTGGTGGGCGTGGGAGGGGTGTTGATTCTTTTTGATTCACTGATAAAGTCCAGCATCAAGGTGCACCTGCCAACGATTTCAATTAACTCTGTAAATGTGAGATCTTGGCCATCTTGTTCATAGAATATCTTAATTACACTTTGAGTCCTGTTTCATCAACTCCAGACATGATGAGATTACTCATTTATTTCTCCACACTACACAGACTCCCCATGGGAAAGCGAGGCTCCAGACTATATGTCCTTTGGACTTGATTAGAACACTTGAGATTATATGGATGAAACTCCTGATTCCCAGTTCAAATTACAGAAGAGAGAAAAGTTTGGAGGTGTCTCATTTAAACAATGCCACAATTTCCATCTTTAAAATATGTCTTCAATTTCAGTAGACTTTTCTCAAAGTGAAGCTACATTAAGGACATATGACTTTATTCAAATATTGACTAAGTGACAAATATGATTGATTGTCTAGTGCCTTTCTCCCAAATACAGCAAGGAGACAATGCTCCCCAGAAGAACAAGTTCACGCTAAAATCTGGAGCACAGTTGGTGTATATAAGAACACTGGGCTGGAGGAAATTTTTCCTTTATGTAGTCTAAACACGTGCCATTTAAACTAGCTTTCCTTTTTCTTTGTAGTGAAAGAAAAACGGGAGAGACGAGGTAGAAAAAGGAAGTCATATCTGAATTTATCTCGAATGACAACTAAGTGCCCCGAAGGACATATTAGTCTCATTACATTTATATCATGTTTCTAGGGTTCGAAAGATGACAACATATGTTTAACCACATGATTGCAAGTTTCAGAAGGAATTCATTAAACTGAATTGTAGCAGGTTAAGATATAATACCAGGAGTTTCTTCAAGTGAAAACTTTGTAACAACTGTTACAGAAAAGTGACCACTGCCTTCTGAAAGAGTCATTTGGAAATACGATTTTTTACTGTATGACTTTATGTTTTATTCTGATAATTTGATCTCTTATAAATAATGTTTTTTTAACATGCAGTAAAATACATTTATTTAATGAAACAGTAAATAAATGGTATTCCACGCACATCTAGCTTGGAAATGTAGCTTTTTTGGCCAAAGTGCCTAAATTCAACAGTTCAGTAGCCCTGATACCAGAGCTGTTTTTTATTTATCTAAGTTAGTCACTCAATTACATATTGACAATATCCACACAAGCATTAACTTAGCAAGTTGGTATTGTTAACCTCAGTCACTAGGAGGAAAACAATATCATTACTGTCAAATTGCTGACAGCCTGGTGTCTGGTCAGGTTAAGTAAGGTTGATGTTTCATAATAAATTAAGTTAATGGTTTGCTTTGCAAATCAAAGTGTTAAAATTAATCTTTCAATGGTACAAAACCACTACTTGAAATGACATAGTTTAATGACCAAAAAAGGATTCATTGGTTTTACCTAAAACCTTGGTCTGGCATGGTCAATTTTGTCACTTACATTTTTTAAAATACATCTTTTTTCATTAAAAAAAATGTTTGACTTATATCAGTTGTGTGTGTGTGTGATTACAAATATAAACAAAAAGAATTAGAACTATATCTACATTTTGATATGTATCTATTTGTTTACAGAGAGTCTACCTTATATGTTTAGGCACTGTGAAAGACCCTGAGAATTTAGAAAGAAATGAGTGTAACAAATCCTGTTTCTGCAAGCACAAAACTAACAGTCTTAGAGGGTGCTGTGACTGGGGAGAATGGCTAGAAACAAGCGGTTTATAACGCAGTTTTATACGTGTGGGGAGAACAGGAACACAGGAGAAGGTGATGTGGAAGCTCTCCTGAAGAAAAGGGTGAAGCTGGGCTCGTGGAGAATAGGTATTGGGCAGAGAGAGTGAGTGTCTGAATGGGGGTGGAAAAGAGACGGCACTCGAGTGGGCTCCTTCCGGGCAGAGGTGAGTCTGGGTAAAGGCTCTGTGGTAAGTAAGACCGTGACAACAGATTCCAAGAATTTCAGTATGAAAAGAGCCTTGAGTCTGGTGAGGAAGCGGCAGGACGAAGAGCTAAAACTGGGACGAGATTTACAGCATTCGCAATTCTCTCTGCCTATCGCAGTTCCCACATCGGTGTGTAATCTTTGACCTGTAGTTAAATGGATTCATTGGCCACGGTAAGTCCTGCAGCCACAGTCTCTTCATCCATCCTTGGGTGGATGAAGCTTCTCATTTGCTTCCCTTGAGAAGGATCTGCATGATCAAAGCTGCTCGCTGCCTTCATACTTGAATGTCCGTTTGGTTAAGGACAAACTCTAGAACATGTGTTGTTCTATTTCCCTGAGGATTTTGAAGGCCTTTCACCACTGTCTTCTTGCTTGAAGATGCTGAACGGCAGGCAGATTTGTGTTGTCTCCTCTGTTGATCCGATGAAATTTTGTGCCAAACATCAGGGGAATTTCTTGTGATGCTCTCAGATTCCAGGTTTACATATAGTATAGGCCGCCTGATGCAAAGAGCTGACTCACTGGAAAAGACCTGATGCTGGGAAAGATGGAGGGCAAGAGGAGAAGGGGACGCCAGAGGACGAGATGGTTGGATGGCATCACCAACGCAATGGACACAAGTTTGAGTAAACTCCGGGAGACAGTGAAGGACAGCGAAGCCTGGTGCGCTGCAGTCCATGGGGTCACAAAGAGTTGGACAGGACTGAGCGACTGAACAACAGTAGAACAGTGAGTCAAAGGTTAAGATTCAAAACACCACCAACAACAATGACAATGACCATCAGGCAGAATAGATTTTTAGCCAAGTTCTAGTACCAAGAAAACAGCAGGGCCATGATTCCAGGAGATGCTCCGTGTCTGTATTCAGGGCTGCAGAGTCACACACTTTACATTCGGAGTGAAGACAAAATGTGTCTCTTTACATCCCCTTCACCAACTGTGTCTTCTTTACAATGCTTGATTAAGTGGCAGGGAGACATAAGCCTTTGAATCAGTGATACCTCTACCCCTTAGCCTAAAAGATTCCTTTCAGTCAATCTCAGTCTCCCAGTTTATGTTCCCCCCTTATCTTGACACAAAAGTATCATACATGGCGGTGTTTTAGTGGCTAAGTCTGACTCTTTGTGACCCCATGGACTGTAGCCTGCCAGGCTCCTCTGTCAGTGGCTTTTCAGGCAATGATACTAGAGTGGGTTGCCTTTCCCTTCTCCAGGGGAATCTTCCTGAACCAGGGATCGAACCCGGGTCTCCTGCATGGCAAGCAGATTCTTTACCGACTGAGCTACCAGGGAAGCCCCTATTATATATAACAAAAATAACTAATAAGGACCTATTATATCACCGACTCAAGGGACGTGAGTTTGAGGAAGCTCCAGGAGATGGTGAGATTCAGGGAAGCCTGGTGTGCTGCAGCCACGGGGCCTGGACTGCAAAGAGCAGGACAGGACACAGCCGAGTGGCTGAACAAGAGCACCTTATACAGCAGGGAACTCTATCACAGTCTGCAACGACCTAAGTGGGAAGGATCTGCAAAGGAGTGGGTGTGTGTGACCGAACCGCTCTGCTGCTACCTGAGACTAACACAGCACCTACTGTAAGTGGGTGCTGAGTGGGTGCTGTGAGTGGGTGCTATCAGTAAGTACTGTAAGTAGGTACTGTAAGTAGGTGCTGTAAGTGGGTACTGTGAGTAGGTGCTGTGAGTAGGTACTGTAAGTGAGTGCTGTAAGTAGGTACTGTGAGTAGGTACTGTAAGTAGGTGCTGTAAGTGGGTGCTGTAAGTAGGTACTGTAAGTAGGTGCTGTAAGTAGGTACTGTGAGTAGGTACTATAAGTAGGTGCTATAAGTGGGTGCTGTAAGTAGGTACTGTAAGTAGATGCTATAAATCACCTACTGTAAGTCACTCAGTCATGCCCGACCCTTTGTGACCCCATGGACTGTAGCCCACCAGGCGTTTCTGTCCATGGGATTCTGCAGGCAAGAATACTGGGGTGGGTTGCCATGCCCTCCTTCAGGGGTCTTCCTGACCCAGGGAGCAAACCCACATCTCTTACATCTGCATTGACAGGTGGGTTCTTTACCACTAGCACCATCTGGGAAGCCTAAATCACATATACCCAAATTAAAAAAAAAAAAAAGATGCCTTTCAGGCAAACGCTACCAGTTTTCAGAGGTCCCTTCTCTCTGACACTCTTTCCTTAATGACATGTGTAAGTATGTGGTGGGTTGGAATCAGAGGGCTTATGGCACACTTCTGGAGCTGAAGCAGCACCCTAGATCTGGGTTCTCTGCCTATCTTCCTCCAGAGGTGAACTTCGCTTCCTCTCCTGGCCTCTGCTTCCCTAACCCCAGTCTTACCCCCTCAGAGTGTGGAGACTGTGCATTACCAGGCAGAGAATGTAGTACATAGGTGGGAAAAACAGACAAAAGGCCAAAGGCAAAAAAGAAACTAATCGAAAGTCTGCTATAAGAATCTGGGAAAGTACTCTGTGGGAGAAGGCAAGGGGGGGATGATTTGAGAGAATAGCATTGACACATGTATATCACCGTATGTGAAACAGATCCCAGTCCAGGTTCTATGCATGAGTCAGGGTGCTCGGGGCTGGTGCCCTGGGATCACCCTGAGGGATGGGGTAGGGAGGGAGGTGGGAGGGGGGTTCAGGATGGGGGACACATGTACACCCATGGCTGATTCATGTCAAGGTATGGCAAAAACCACCACAATATTGTAAAGTAATTAGCTTCCAATTAAAATAAATTAATTTAAAAAGAAAAAGAATCTGGGAAAGAGATGATGATAATCTGTACTAAGGAAGTAGAAGTAGGAACCCAGACACGAGAATGACAAGTACTGTTTTATTCAATTCACTCTGTGACTCAGAGTGGTGGGTGCTGTTATACCTACAGAGTGGATGAGAAATAGATTGTGCAAGACCTTGTGGCTGATACATTGATCTGCTTGACCCCTAATTGGATATGTTCACAAATTTCTCAGTTAACCAATCAACAGACTGATGAATGAATGAAAGCCATGTGTGTCTGGGATTCAGTAGAGAGGACCTTTAGCATGTAAGTGGTGTCTGATTCTTGAAGCCCTAGAGGGTAATAGAGCCCAGCAAATATATGTGGGAAAAGATACAAAGAGAACTTTTATAAAGGTGTATGTAAAGAGATGTGGAAAATGTTACTAGGATAGTCAAATTCAAGGTATTTATACTATAATTTCCAGACTTTTACCCTAAAGAAATTCTGCAGCTGGAGTTTAACTTCAGCTTTTTTTTTTTTTAACCCGTCACTCATCAATGATTCACAGGTCAACAGGACAATCAGTTCAGTTCAGTTGCTCAATCCTGTCCAACTCTTTGTGACCCCACGGACTGCAGCACGCCAGGCCTCCTTGTCCATCACCAACTCCCGGAGTTTACCCAAGCCCATGTCCACTGAGTCAGTGATGCCATCCAACCATCTCATCCTCTGTCGTCCCCTTCTCCTGCCTTCAACCATTTCCAGCATCAGGGTCTTTTCAAATGAGTCAGCTCTTCTCATCAGGTGGCCAAAGTATTGGAGTTTCAGCTTCAGTCCATCCAGTGAACACCCAGGACTGATCTCCTTTACGATGGACTGGTTGGATCTCCTTGCAGTCCAAGGGACTCTCAAGAGTCTACTCCAACACCACAGTTCAAAAGCATCAATTCTTCAGTGTTCAGCTTTTTTTATTGTCCAACTCTCACATCTATACATGACTACTGGAAAAACCATAACCTTGACTAGAAGGACCTTTGTTGGCAAAGTAATGTCTCTGCTTTTTAATATGCTGTCTAGGTTGGTCATAACTTTCCTTCCAAGGAGCAAGCGTCTTTTAATTTCATTGCTGCAGTCACCATCTGCAGTGATTTTGGAGCCCCCAAAAATAAAGTCTGACACTGTTTCCACACCTATTTGCCATGAAGTGATGGCACTGGATGCCATATTCTTACACATGATCTTATGTCAATAGGACAATAGGAATTCTGAAATTCCTGGCTTCCTGGTCCTACTGGAGAGAAACCAGTGGTATCTCACCACCATTTTGAACCACAGTAAGTCGCTTTGTTTCAGTTTTCCAGATGCCTGCAGTGCTTCACTGAAGGCAGGATCTTTCTCTCACTCGGAGTTCTGTTATTCTACTTGTTGGATATTAAAATTCTAAACAGTCTCATCAGAGGCCCCGGCTTGTTGCTTTCTCAGTTTAATGATTTGGCTATTGCCTTCTACTTGTCTGTTCAAAAGTCTATTCTGAATTCCAGTGACACTCTCTGATTAAAAGGTAATGACATTCGGACCATAAGAAATTTAAAAGGAATCAGATATTATTAACATCACAGAAGCTATCTCAACTTTGGTACTAAACGTGAACGACTCTCAAAGAAAACAATAGCTTTTAAAAATCCTCCTTCTCTCAGACGAAATCTCTCTGAAGTCAGAACATCTCGTCTCCTAGCTTTTCATACCTACTGAATGAAGATTGGGGGGAATGTTTGTTTTTGTGACTTACTGCATTAGCACTGTGCTGCAAAGTAATATTTACAGGTGTGGCTGGTTCATCATTATACATGGCTTTTAAGTAACACCCCCTCATTGACATCTGAATTAAACTTCTGCCTTTCATAAAAACAAATTTGTAAAAAAAAAAATACAAAAATACAAAGGAGAATTAACACAACAATGAGATACTCCTACATACCTATTTGAATGGCCAAAATCCAGAACACTGATAACACCAAATACTGATAAGGATGTGAAGCAACGAAATTGTCATTCGTTGCTTATGGAAACGCACAATGGTACAGTCACTTTGGGAGACAGCTTGTCAGTCCCTTAGAAAGCTCAACATGCTCTTACCATATAAGCCAGCAGTCACACTCCTTATTATCAACCCAGGGAGGATGAAAACTTATGTCCGTACAAAAACCTGCCCATGAGCGTTTACAGAGGCTTTATCAATACTTTCTAAAACTTGGAAATCAACCAAGATGTGTTTCAACAAGCGAATGGATAAACAACTTTGGTTTATCCACATATTGGGATATTAATTGCTACTAACAGGAAGTGTGGTGTTGACCCATGAGAAGACGTGGAGGGAACTTCTACACTGCTAAGAGAAAGATGCCAATCTGAAAAGGCTGTGTCCATTGTGATGCCAACCGTGTGACACTCTGGAAAATGCAAAACTGTAGGCAGTAAAGCTGTGGCTTCTGGGAGTTTATGGACGGAGGGAGGGATGAACAGGTAGAACACAGGGAATTTTTTTTTTCATTTATTTTTATTAGTTGGAGGCTAATTACTTTACAATATTGTAGTGGGTTTTGTCATACATTGACATGAATCAGCCATGCACAGGGAATTTTTATGGCAGTGCAACTCTTCTATATGATATTATAATGGTGGATACACGCCATTGTATACTATTTGTTAAAACCCACAGCACGCACAACACAAAGCGTGAACCCAAATGTAAACCATGAGCTGTAGTCAGTAACGCTGTTATATCTGCGTGTGCTGCTGTGCGCTCAGTCATGTCCGACTCTTTGTGACCACCCGGGCTGCAGCCCACCAGGGCCCCCCAGCCATGGGATTCTCCAGGCCAGAACACTGGAGTGGGTGCCATTTCCTCCCCCAGGGGCTCTTCCTGACCCAGGGATGGAACCCACATCTCCTGCATTGATAGGTGGATTCCTTCCATTGTACTACCTGGAAAGTGCAACAAAGTTTCAGTATTGGCTCACTAATTGTAACAAATGCACCACAGTAATGCAAAGTGTTAATAAAAAAATCACAGGGGATGACAGGTCTATGGGAATTCTATATACAGTCCACATATTATTCTCAAAACTTCAAACTTCTTTAAACAATAAAGCTTATTAATTTGGGAGGGGGGATCGGGATGGGGAATACATGTAAATCCATGGCTGATTCATGTCAATGTATGACAAAAACCACTACAATATTGTAAAGTAATTAGCCTCCAACTAATAAAAATAAATGAAAAAAAATAAAGCTTATTAATTTCAAAAACACAGAGAGAACACCCTCATATATAATTCCATACACTAAGTATATCACTGTATTATTTTCTTTCAATAGAGTGAGTTTAAAATAATTATGTCATTTTTGCTCATTCCTTGACTCTAGGTAGTCTACGTTTGGTTAGGATATTATTTAAAAGATCCCTTGCTAGAGAACTGTGTACCTTCTGTCAGTTTCAGGAATGGGGACAGACCCTTTCTACAGGAAATAGCACAAAGACTCTCCTTGAGTTTCATGGATATCCGCTGACATTTATTCACAGGCGCTAAGAAAGCAAGACAGCAAAACACAGGAGAGTTAATAACAGGAGAAAATAATCCGCCCGACGTCATGACAGCATTCCTGATCCAAATCCTCGTCTCAGGTGACTAGCTCTCTTCTCAAACAATCACCTACAGCATTATAATGGATTTTCTCAGGTACAAAAACTTGTTCCCTGAATGTAAAATGAGTCGCAGACACTTCTGTTTAAGCCAAGAATAAGGGGGGTGGGGAAGCTGTTTCCTTTATTTTGCATGAGGCATGTATACATTTTACACAACATTGATGATAAACACTAATCCTGTCAGAGTTTTCCCTTCTCTTTCGACCTCAATCTCACTAATTTTTAAAAGATATTTATTTTATTTATTTATTTTTTCTGGGCCTGGTCTTAGTTGTCGCATGTGGGATACAGTTCTCTGACCAGGGATGGAATCCGGGCCCCTGCGTTGAGGGCATGGAGTCCTAACCCCTGGGCCACCAGAGAAATCCCAGATCCCACTAATTTTTATTATATTTCACTATAATATTTCTGTCACATTGGGTGTTTACCCAGCACTTGCTGATATTTACAAATATTTTCCATGAGGCTTTCATTGATTCATCAAATATCATGCATGTTAAATTATAGCGTAGGGAAATATCTTACAGTTGGAATAATTAAAAGGAGTTGACTCAAAGACATCACACAAGTTTTTCTTAGATACTGATTACCCAAAGACATCTAGGCAATCCCAGAATTGGTTAAATTTTTATCCAAAAATACATGATAGAAATTTACATTTCTTTCTTATTCATAATATTCCTGTATCCATACAGGATAAAGAGAGGAAAAGTTTCCAATTTTATTTCTATGGGTATATATAAAGTGTTTATTACAAACAACTAGTATTATGAATACATACGAATGACATTTCTATGGGCATAAAATTTGATTTCTCTGTCTAGCAAAAATTCCCTAATAAGTTAAAACTAATAGTAACTATCAGGAATGAGTATTTCCTATATTCTAAAGGCTCTGTATACATTAACCTTCACAAAAATTACTTACTCTGTTTTATAGATGAGGAAACTGAATAACTGGAGGCCAAATGAAGTGCTCAAGGTTATGTCAAGTGCCTGAAGAACCGGGGTTCAAACCAGGCAGTCAGACTCCAACATTGGTACTCGTAATCCCTGCATTATAATACCCAGAACAGTTTACAAGTGTTCAGAGAACTCACTGAGCAAAAACCCTAAAGTGATTCAATGAAACTTTACTTAACAATAGAAGAAATACTATATCCCTAACAAGGGCAACATGACTTTGTATTTATTCAATTTTAATTTCAGAAGTTTTTAGAAATACTGATTCAAAGAAATTTTTGCTTAGTACAAAGATATGATTTTAACCAGGTGCTTACATCTCTATTTATGGTGTACAGCTGCTCATGTAACAGAAAAGTGCCCACAGCTTTCAAAAATGTGAAGAAGAATATCTTTAAGGATTTTTGAAATAAAATACAGACTTTCCTTTTTTTAGGAGCCAATTCAATGAACTTCTCTGAAAAGGAGAGCTTGAGAAAGAGTATTGCTTATATAATTATATCAAATGCTGGTTATCTAGCATTATTATTGGTATTATTATAAAACTGCTGATTAAACATCTTTCCTCCAGACATCAAAACAGATTCAAGACCTATTCATTCACCTTCACATGATCCGGACACTATGAACAAGCCACTCACACCTTCATGATCTGGTCTGATCCTTTTTTAAGAGAACTTTAAAGCATATATTAGATCTAGAGGCCAAATCCTGGTTTCTTATACCATTCTCTGCTAAAGGGAGCGGGAGAGGAGTTGCTGGTTCCAAGGACAAAGCAGGAAAACTGTAAGATGGACCTTAAACATATGATTATCCAAAGAGGAAGACAGGGCTTGGAAAATGACAGGGTATATCACAAAGAACCAAGAGGCCGGGGAGCTCCCAGAAGCGAAATGTGAAGGATTTTGAGAACGAAAATGAACGATGAGAGTATAATCCAGTGAATAAAATAAGAAGTCAGGAGTCCCCACTGGTGCAAATTGTTCCCATAGGTGGAATGTCAACTATTAAGTACAGAAGGAAGTATGGAGTTAGAAAATCAAAAGCAAGGGCTTCCCTGGTGGTGCAGCGCATAAGCATTTCCTGCCAGGGCAGCTGACACGGGCTCCGGCCCCGAGCCGAGAAGATCCCACCGCCGCGGGGCAGCCCGCCCGGGAGCGCCAGGCCCCGGGCCCACCGCAGCCGGAGGAGCTGGGGCGATGAGAGGCCCGCGCGCCGCAGCTAGAGAAAGCCCACCCGCACAGCCGAGAATAAGATAAGCAGATAAAATATTAGGAAACAACTTGACACAGAGGTCTCCCTGTCTCTGGACACAGCTCTAGACGTGACGTCTGTTCTGTGTAACAGCCGCTCCTGCTTTCTTTCCGTTGCTATTTGCACGACCCATCTTGTCCAATCCTTCACTTTCAGCCCACGTGTCTCATTAAGTCTAAAGTGAGTCCCTAGGGACTTCCTAGGTGGTCCAGTGGTTAAGACTTCGCCTTCCAATGCAGAGGTTACAGGTTTGATCCCTGATTGGGGAGCTAAGATTGCACATGCTTGGGGTGGAAAAACCAAACCATAAAACAGAAACAATATTGTAACAAATTCAACAAAGACTTTAAAAATGGTCCACATTTAAAAAAAAAAAAAAAACTTTGCAAAAATAGTAAAGTGAGTCTCACATAGGCAGTATATTGTTGGATCTTGTTTTTCTCTTCGTCCACTCTATCCGTTTTGATTGGTGAGTTTAATCCATGTTTTAAAGCAATTATTGATAAATGAGGACTTATTGCCATTCTGTTACTTGCTTTCTGTCTGTTTTGCAGTTCTTCCGTCCCTCTTTCCCTCTTTTATCTTCCTTTATTATGATTTTTATAGTGATTTGCTTTGAGTATTCTCTTTTTTGTCTGTTTTTTCTTTATGATTAAAGACTTGCACAAAATATCTTGCAGTTATAGACTTCCATTTTATGTTGATAAAAACTTAGCTTCAGTCACATAAAAAAAGCACCACACTTTTATCCTGCCATACAGGATACATACAGGCTTTGCTTCTGTTATTATTGTGTTCACACAATACTTTTTATAGTGTGTGTCCACAGATTCCTTCTGCTCAAGTGTTGTTGAAGCTCTTTGTTACAATTTTCATGTCATTCATTGTATTCTTCAGCTCCGGCATTTCTCTTTTTGAGTTCTTTTTTTTTATTATTATTTTTCTTTCTTTTTTATAATGGTTCTTTTTTTATGATTTTTATTTCTTTCTAAAACTTCACATTTTGTGCATATATTGTTTTCCTGATTTTGTTGAGCTGTCTTTCTGTGTTCCCTTGTAGCTTACTGAGTTTATGAAAACAATTATTTTGATTCTTTGGAGTTGAGAAATTACCTTCTTCCTTTAGTACGTGCTGATTCCTTAATTTTTTGTGATTCTGTCAGCCTTATGTTGTTGCCTGTGCATCTGAGGGAGGGGGAACCTTTCTAGACTTTCCAGTCTGGCTCCAGTGTGGAAAGACCTTAGCCTGTGCGTTGGTCCGAGGGTCCCGGCTGGCTGAGGTGCAGTGGCTCTGACTCTGGGGGACAAGCATCGTCTTCAGCTCCAAGGAGCGCGGGCAGCCTTTCGCAGTTCTGCCCGCTGAGCTGAGTGCTGGCAAGCGTCCTCCGCCGCTAAGGCCCTCGGTGTCTAGGCCACCGGGGAGCGCAGCTGGGATCCTCGGGGGTGAGGCCTTCCAGGGCCTCCCAGCCCCCTCTTTCCCTCACGGGTGGAAGTCGTAGGCGAGAGGGCCTCTCTCGGCCCGGGGTCTGGTGCCCAGATGCAGACAGTGACACCGGGGTCCAGAACACAAGCCCATAAGGAGGGACTTACCGAGGGGTGGCCGAGACGGGGCTCTGGCACAGCCCCGGGGTGGCGGGGCGGGGGGTCCGTGGGTCTCGTCTGCGGCTGTGGTTCCGGCTCCCTCTTCAGGAGAGGTCAGCGGCGCGGCCTCTGAGCCGCTGTTAACTCGGGTCATCATCAGGGAAGGCAGAGGGGCACCTCAGCGGCAGACACCATGGCTGGAGGCGGCGGGGGCTTCTGGGGTCCTCCTGACCTCCTTTTCCCCCAGAAGGGGAAGTAACTCTAGAAGGCGCGCTCTCTCTCTCTTTTTTTTTTCCAGTTGAAGAAGCATTTTATTGCTGCTCCAAGTTTAAGAATTTTCACTTTTAGAAGTCACCATTTTTGGAAAATCTCCCGCACTATGCTGTTGAGCTTCTGAATCTTGGTGCTTGCAGATACCGCAACATATTTCTCTCCAATAGGAACAGTCATTCCACCTATGACGGATGGATCAACCTTAACTTAGAGTTTCAAAACCGGGCCTTTCCTTAGGAGGCTCTTGAGGACTGTTTTAACTTCAGTAGGAGCGCCTTCATCTAAACGAGTCCTGGTGGTAACTGCGCGTGGAGTCTCGAGGCCAGGTTGTGCTGGATTGGGGGCTGGGGGACCCGAAGAGGCTTCCTTGCCCTTCTCTGCTGCCGTTGTCTCCGTTTTTGCTCCTCCGGGTTCTCGTAGATTAGTCCAGAGCCCTCCCACAGCTGTTTTCATTGTAATGCAATTGGTTTATTAATTCTTTTAGTTGTTTTTTCTTCGCGGAGGGTGGGAAAGGCAAGAATTGGGAACTTAGTTCTCCATCCTGCTGAAATCTCTTTGAATTATTCTTGAAGGTGATCTTTAACTTGGAATTATTGCAAAATCAAAAGTCACCAAATTAAGTAAACGAAGAAACCTTTAATTATGTATAGCACAGGGAACTCTACTCAATACTCCATAAGGGTGGTCCCCGACCTTTTTGGCATTTCGACCAGTTTCTGGGAAGACAGTTTTCCCACAGATGAGGAGCAGGGGGTATAGTTTGGGAATGATTCAAGTGCATTACATTTACTGTGCACCTTATTTCTCATCTAATGCCGCTGGTCCAATAGGAGTTATTGGTCCATGGCCTGGAGGTTGGGGACCCCTGTAATGTGTAATAACTTACACGGGAAAAGAATCTAAAAACAGTGGATACATGCATATGCATAATGGAGTCACTTTGCTGCACCCCTGAAACTGACACAATATTTTAAATCAACTATACGCCAATAAAAACTTTTTTAAAATTTTAATTAGAAGGCTTTTCATAACCAATTATCAGGGGCACAGAATACTTACCAATGATTGAACGCTCCATGTTTGTAGAAAAAACATTATGCTTGTCACCTCCTGACAGAGTCTAGAAACACCTAAATGCATTTGCAAGGATGTTCTAGAATGGTAATATGCAAAAATGATTTAAGGACAAGACACAGGAGCTTCACTGTCAGGCAAAAAAAGACTCGTTAGAAAGTTACTTTTCTCTGGGCCTTGCTTTCTCCATCTTTACAATGGGGGTAAACAACAGCACCAACCTCTCACCATTTTACTAAAAGGGTGAAATTAGGCAGAGGAAGTACAGTGCCTGGTACTTGAATATTGGATCTTATTTTGCCATCCTAAATAGCTCCTCATGTGTGCCTTAGTTTGCTGAAAGCATAAGAACCTTAGACAAGGAACACAAATGCGTTCTAAGAGAAACTAAAGTGACAGGATAAAATATTTTTTTAAGGAGAAAAAAATATATAAAATGACTTTAGAGAAACACATTTATTGGTTGTACTTTGACACACAGCTTGCATGCCTTTGTACACAACCCCAGGATGAGAAACACAACTGTCCACAATTCAGTCACTTACACACCTCTGTGATCCCATCCCAGCTTGGCATGCTGACATTATTTCTGAAGGGCCACACATGGATATCTAGAGGAATGTTCTAACAATAGTGGGAACAACAACATTCTTTCCGATTTATTAGGCATATTACCCTGGGCCAGGTGCTTTGCATATCTCTGCATCAATTAGCTTCTTATAGCCTCATATAACGTCCTTGAGTTGGACATTATGATCCCATTAAGCCGAGGACTGGCATAGTTGAATTCTGAATCTTGAAAATAAGATGTTATAGTCGTTGCTCTTTACCACTATATTGTATTCCACTTTTCCAATCTTCCCCGTGAATAACCAGCGCAGAGCCATGGGAATTCCAGGTGGAGAAGGGAGTCATCCTTGGATATCTAACTTGGAAGCCTTACAGAAGTTGGCCAGGAGGCAGCAGGGCTCTTGTGGTTGGGTTAAGGGCATAAAAATCCAGCTCTTGAACAAGATGTGTGTGGAGATAAACTCAGTGGTGATGAGGAATTTAGAAGGCAGACACAGAGATTCTGGAAGCAAGTTACGGAGGTAGGACTCCAACTGACAAAGTAGAATTTCAGTCTGAAGAAGGGCAAACCATTTGTATGTTTGAGTTTAGTTCTAAGTTCTAAAACATTAAGCTAGGCCACAAGCTTTCAAGTAAAGCCATCTTTTAAAAGAAATTTATGTTGTGTTTGTTTCAGATGTACAGCAGACTGTATCAGTTATACATATATACATGCCATGTATGGTTATTCTTTTTCAGATTCTTTTCCCATATAGGTTATCACAGAACATTTGGTAGAGTTCCCTGTGCTATACGGTGAGTCCTTATTAGTTACTTATGATGTGAGACCATCCTAATTGGAATTTCAGCACGACCACTAAAAGCTATGAAATTTTATACAAGTTACACAAGATTCGCAGTCTTAGCTTCCTCACCTAAAAATAGTATGTAATAACACCTATTTTACACTATTATTGTAGCCCTGTGATATTTACTATGGAAAAATATCTGAGTGTAAGTGGACCCATGTGTGTGGTTCAAACCTGTTATTCTAGGGTCAACCGTGTTCAAAACTAGCCCACTAAAAGAGCCCATTATTTTCAGAATAACCGGTGCACAAACAAATGCGCTATGAATTCTAAAGCAAGTATAAGATATTAGACACTTAGTTGGATGAAAAAAGGTTTTCCTTAACCTAAACATGAAGATGGAAGTTCTGTATTTTAGTCAGGATGAAATTCATTGATCAAATTTATTAATCACAAGTTATCAAGTTCATTATCTTTTTACAATAATTATCTCATCTTTCATCCCTGAGAACTGTCCAGAGAAACATTTCACGTGCATTTGTATCATAGCCTATATTTTAAACTAGTTTCAGAGTCTCTATTTTTGAATTGGTTCACATTATATTTGGCATTCTGTGTGAGCTACTTTGTATTTCAAATGGTTTCTTCTCTGACATGGCAGGATTTGGTTGTTTAATCCTGTTTATACACTTCACTGTTAGTTCTGTAGTTAGAAGCTATCTTCAGTCACAATTGAAAAAGTGCCTGCAGTTTAATAGCATTTTAGGCCTGGCGATGCCACAAATAGAGTTGTTGTTGTTATTCTGAGCATTAGGCAAATGCGGGAGAAACGTGTCTGCAGAGCCACAGGATCGAATGGCTCTCCTTCAAGTGTGAGGAGGTCAGCCTCAAGAAGAATGCAAACTAGTAGGAAGCTTAATTTATGAGCTCTGTAGGTCCAAAGCTACAGAAGTAATGGACTTCAGAATTGACTCCTTTAAGCAGCAGTTTCAGAAGCTGGCAACAGTGTACGAAAGAGTGGAAGATAAAGAAAAGGAATGTTTGGAAGAAAATACTGTGGCGTCACACGGGGCGGTGACCTCTGGTCAGGCTCATCCCATTTCATGACAGATGCGAGATAAGGCAGAAAATCATATGTTGAGTGGCATATTCTTTTGGTATTTGTACATGTATTAAATAGCAAATGAAATGCCATTTTCAGTTTCAGAAACATAATTAGATAAAATATATTTAATACCATATTAGAAATGATAGTAAGTGTGATAGTATGATGGGAAAATATTGGCATGGGCCATTGCTCTTCAATGAGGGTGATGCTTTCTCCACTTTAATTATCCAATTGCTCTGCTTTAAATCATGGAAAGAGATGAGGGAATCAAGATTTTCTTACAGGTGAATTAAATTTCCTTAGGCACTTGGTTCTTTTAGGTCAATGTTTGAGTCTTGGTAAAGAGTCAGTTTCCATCAGAACTTTGCCGTGATGACCAGTGAGCAACTGAGGACCCCGTGCATGTCCCGTAGACTGCTCCGGGGGGCCCTCCCCAGAGCTGGCATGGGAACTGAATTCAACTGGAACCGAATTCCAAAGCCCTGAATTCCATTCACAATGTTTCCCTGTGAAACCCACCTGCCAAAATCCCAGGAGCCTACAAAAGTTCATGTTCATAAGGTAAAATCTACAGCAGACCGTAATTCTGGAATTAAGAAAACAGAAGACCGCTGGCAATCACCGCTATTCTCTATGTGAATTTCTTTCTGTTTCACAGATAAGTTCATTTGACATATTTTAGATTCCACATATTAGTGATATAGGGTGTGTATCATTCTCTTTCTGACTTACTTCAATTACTACGACAATCTCTAGTTGCATCCATGTTACTGCGAATGCATTATTTCTTTCTTTTTTAATGGCTGGGTAGTATTCCCTTGTATATATGTTCCACATCTTCATCATTCACCTGTTGATGAACGTTTAAGTTGTTCCCATGTCGTGACTATTGTAAACAGTGCTGCTCTGAAAATAGGGGGCATGTATCTTTTTGAATTATAGTTTTGCCCAGGTATTTGCCCAGGAGAGAGTTTGCTGGATCATATGACAACTTTATTTTTAGTTGTTTGAGGATCTCCATACTGTTTACCATAGCGGCTGTACCAGTTTATATAAGGGATATTTTTTTCTCAAAAGCCACAGAGAATAGAAACTAATTTCTGGGAGAAGTTACTAAGTAGAAAAAAAGGGTGATATTTTTCATCCAGTGAAATTCATAAACACAAGTGATCTTTAATTTGAAGTGTTGATGTGTGTGGCAGGAGTCATATGATGGAACTGGGTAAGCTCATAAATTTCCTCCCTTTAAGTTGGGCTCTGGAAGTTTGAGTCAACCACATTCTACAGGGTAAGTGGCCATAACATTCTTGTATTTGTTATTTTCTAGCTCTTAATTTCTGAAAAATATAGCTTAAAAGAACATGCTAAGGGCCAAGAGAGTCGTTTGATTTTTCTACAACATGGAAATGAAATAATTTCCCCCACAGAATTAACATATTTCTGCTGGAAATCAGAATACTACCTCAGTCCGCCTTACCTCAAGTGTCACGGAAGCAACTGTCCTTCTAGACAAGGGTCTTAGCATCCCAGTCCAAAATCAGATACAATTTCTCATTACTCAGATGCTCTTGATGAATCCAATGTTATAAATGCTTCCTACCTAAGATGAATTAGGATTAGTTACTGGGCGAACTGCCTCTAGCAAGAAAAGAGAGTTTCCAGCTGGTGCATGGACCATGCTTGTTACAAAAGAAAAAAAAAAAAAGAAAGAAAGAAATTCAATTTCATGAGCGCTCTTTCACTGAAGGGGGAAAAAAAAATCTTAGTAGAATTCTGAAATATTCATAAGTATTAAAGCCTCTTCTGTTAAAATGAGAAAGAATTGTAGGCCAGACAGATCGAGTGAGACATTTCTTCTAAAGGTCAATTATCTCCTGTATGAGGGCCTGGTGGGCTACAGGCCACGGGGGCGCAGAGTCGGACGCCACCTAGAGGCTGAACAACGGCAACTACACCAGACTGGTCACGTGACTTAATACAAGTAGCGAGGCCATGTGATAGGACACATAATTAGTACATTAAACATACCTATTATTTCACAACAGCTTAACCCAGAAATCTTGAGCACAAATTACTCCAAGCAGTTATATTTTTAGTCTCAAAAAAAAGTCTTACAAAGCAACCATAGAGAGAAGAGTGCCTCAAACTTCCTCACTCCCGAATTGAGAATTATTTACTGTGAGCTCCAGCCTTGTTGATTGATCTCCATCATATCAGAAAGGCTGTGGGAGCAAATAGAGCTAAGAATTCACTTTCTAAAGGGAAAGCAACACAAATTCTGCAACAAAAACTAAGGACTATTGATGCGTTTTCTCTTTTTCTTTCTTATTTTTTCTTTGCCCTGACTTCCAGTACGCCTTGGGTTTGTTAGCCTGGCAAAAATGAACATGTCAGCTTTCATTGCAAATCACTGCCCAGCTAAAATGGGATTTTGAAAAGATGTGCCACCTGCTTCATTAATAATAACATCAAATTCTTTTTCCTTGGTTTGCTTTATAGACATATCCTTCTTGGTTCCACAAATCATTCCTTTATGTGACTGTGGATCTCAAAAAAAGAAGAAGACTGCATTTTTTTCCTCTGTCACCATGAATTACATAAATAGAAGATAGAGCAAAGTTTTTCTGCCTTAAATACCAGAGAATCTCTACACACACACACACAAAGAAAAAATGGAAGAAAGAGGAAAGAAGAAAGGGAGAAAGGAAAGGCAGAAGAGAGGAAGGCGCTCTCCATAAATGAATCTGAACCTATACAGGAAGACAGAATGAAATCTAGTGAAAAGACTGACTCAGTTCTCCAAAGAAGCTGTTAATTCAATCTGTTAGTTTATTTACAAATCCTTTTTATTACTGATATTACTTCTAATGCATAGTTTAGAAGTCAGAGTAATATTCAATAACAGCTCAAAGCTTTATAATTTTGCATAATCCCCCATGATGGAAAGTTAGCACACAGTGGTATTTACACACACAGATGGGACGAATTTTAGCATAACCCCAATAACAATTAGCTTCTGTTAGATTATGTGTATCTATGGTTATTACAGATTACTACTTTTTTCCCCCCTTCATCAGCATTTGTCTGCTATTTGCAAAGCCTGATTAATTTACGGCATTTGTAATTTCACAGGGGCAGGATCAGACTGTCACTTTTGCCTCCAGGTAGATGCACACAGTCTGAGGCAATTGTTCTTTATAATTTCCATACCAGCCTCTGATTGATGGGATGCCAGCGCTATAAAATGTTGTCAGGAAAACAAAAACTTGGTCCAGGTGTTTTGTGATTTTTATGGTCTTGGCTTTCAAGGGCAAAGCACCACCTTTGCAGTCAGACTGAATCACAGCTCAAGGGAAAAGTGGTGAAGTTTTGAGGCAAAGAAGGTACCAGAATCTTTCTTCTTGACTCACAAACCACAGAGCAGGAGCCTCACATCCCCGCAAGAAATGCAGACTCTCAGGCTGAGCCCCAGACCTGCCCCTTTAGTATCAGCATTTTAACAACTCCCAGGGGTTCAAGGCTCATTTAAAGTCTGAACATCCTACTAGAAAGGTTGGCTCCAAGCGTGCAATGCATTCCAGCAACTCACCTTCAAGAGTACCTCAAGAATGACCTTGACCAACCTGAATCCTAGGTTGTTCTAACTATGCCATTTGTATTGATGGATTTGTTACTGACCGGGGTTTTAGCCTACCTTAATCAATAGAAATTGATAAGAGGGCAGACAAGAAATTCAGGCAAGGCTCTATGGGGACCCAGGCTGCAGGGGGTGGGAGGGATTGAGGACAAGAGGCACCCTAGTTTGTTCCCCAAGGTGTGGGAGCTGCCGTGATGGGGATGGGGAGGCGGGTGGGGATGGGGAGGAGGTGTGGGAGCTGCCATGATGGGGATGGGGAGGCGGGTGGGGATGGGCCTGGGGTATGGGAGCTGCCGTGATGGGGATGGGGAGGCGGGTGGGGATGGCCCTGGTCAGGCTGGAGGGTCGTCCTAGGTGGTCTGCCCACCCCTTTGGTGGCATTGAGTGCAGGGGGCATGCACGGTTCCCTGCTTTTGCTCCTGGCTTTTCTTCAGGAGTAGCTGGGTTTGGTCCTTTGGTATCTTGTCTATCATTTGTCCCAACTACACAGGCATGTAGTTCCTAAGCCCTTATAGTTTCTTTGTCTTTTGTTGCTGGAGGAGGTGTGTTTCCAGGTGTAAGCACTGTACAAGGGTCCCAGGTCCCCTCCTGCCTCAGATTCATCTCTCAGACACAATTCAGTTCAAAAATGACTTTCTTGTGACGTAGTTCTTAGAACTACTCTGCCCTTTAATTATCCAGTCATTTTGATTTTGAAATTCTTTGACTTAATTCACTGAAATTTTTTTTCACATTTCATAAATCTCGTGAGCCGGTATTTATGGGAATAAAAACAGTAACCAGGTATGCCACAAAGTTACTTAAATTTATTATTAGTTAGTTATGCAAGCTTTTAAATGAGACATTTGTATTCTTTTCCTATCAAGGGCCAGACAGTAAATATTTTAGGCTTTATGGGGCAAGAGACCATGTCACTTAACTCGCATCTAAATTTAGTATTCCGTTTCATCAAAATGTAAAAATTATACCGAGTTCTTGGTCATATGAAAACAGGCAGTGGGCTGGCTCTCATTTGCTCAGAGGTCAATGATCTAAACTTCAATTTAAAAGCGAAGGTCTGAAAGCTAGGAAACGTCATTCTGGAACAGGATACAAGAGCCACTGCATGTGTCTTCTCTGGAGAGAGCAGTCTCCTTGTCCCGGGGACTCCAAGCCCAGCCAAGGCTTTGGTCTGGCGAGGCCAGGGGCAACAGGATATGGTTCTAGGATTTTCTGTTTTGAATTGGAGTGCAGTTGCTCTATGATGTTGTACTGCACAGTGAATTAGCTACATGTATACACATATCCAGCTTCCCTGGTGGCTCAGACGGTGAAAAAGCTGCCTGCAGTGTGGAAGACCCGGGTTTGATCCCTGGGTTAGGAAGATCCCCTGAAGGAATGGCAACCCACTCCTCTATTCTTGCCTGGAGAATCTCATGGATGGAGAAACTTGGTGGGCTACAGTGCACAGGGTCACAAAGAGTTGGATACGACTGAAGCCACTTAGTGCGCGCGCACACACACGCACACACACACATGCACACACACACATGCACATGTACACAGACGCACACACACACATGCACATACACAGAGACACACACACATGTATATATAACTGATTTACTTTGCTGTGTAGTAGAAGCTAACACAACATTGTAAACCAACTATACCCCTATAAAAATTAATTTAAAAATACAGGAAAAGTTGAATTACCATTTAAAATATGTATATTTTTCTGATTAAGGTAATAAAACATGAAAAAAACCCACCAGGGCAAAAAGTTACAGCTAAAACCTTTATGTGTGTTCATTTTCCTCTTTTGAGAAGCACCCCGCAGCTCCGTTAGCGGCAGGCCCCAGACAGGCTAGTTTTAAGTTCAAGGGGGATGCTGGCAATTGTTTAACTTCGGAAGTTCATTTCAGGGGCTTCTGAATTTTCTCTTCCCTGCCCATATTCTGGGCAAACAATGCTGATCCATCCTAGCACATCCCCCTTGAGCCTGGACAGAGCTCTCAGACAGACTATGGATGCTTTCAGAGGGAAGCCTGGCCCCGTCCTTGGGCTGCAGATCACACGCCTTGCGGAGCGTGGGGTCTAACGCTACGAGCAGAGAACGCTGTTGGGCACTTAGGACCGTGAGTTTGACTGCATATCGACTCTCCCGTCCTCTGTGTCCGTGACAGACAGGAGATCCTGGAGGAGCCCACAGAGCGCTGTCCGTCTCAACAGCCCGGTGGAGGGTGCCTTGGATTCACTGGAAAACTCTGCCCCAGGCTCCCTGGGGTCCAATCGTGTCCAGCTGTCAGCATTTGCTAATTCCATGTTACATTGCCTAATGTCCACTGGGCAGCAATAAATAGGGGCTATTCTAAAAGTACAGATTTGTACAGAAACCTAAATTTTGCAAAGACTTTCTAGGTTCTGTTAAGGTGTTTATTGCCCCAATCATCGTGGCATTGAGTCAAAAGAGTACTGGCAGAGTTTCTGGCATTTAGTCAGAAAACTAGGGATACCAACGTATGCAGCTTTGACAAAAGGGAGCTGAGCGCTTTCTCCCTGTGTGTCTGAACTCATAAGCCCATGAGTGAACTGTTCACTATCCAGAGCAGAAAGAAATAGGAAGAGAGTGAGTGAGAACATTTTGGTCAAAGTATAGCATCCTAAGTCTTTTGCCAAGGACAAGGCAACAAGGATGCCTGTCTAAACTGATATTTCAGAGAGCATGACTCCCATTTTTTTTCTGCTAGTCAAGATAGATCTGTTCTGGAAGGCTGATGTAGGAGCATCTGATGTGAGTGTGCAAGGTTGTGCAGGAGCCACAGAAAGGGGCATTTTGCTTTGTCACAGACCCGGGAGCTGGTCCTCTCCAGACCGCACATGTTAGCCCGACTCAGGCTTGTTGCTAAGCTTCCTAAATGTTCACCCAGTTTGGGTTCTCGCATAGGCCACTGCTTCCCGTCTGCACCCGACACTATAATGTGTCCATCTGGGGGTTACTCTTCTGGCTTCAGTAGTTATCCTTCAGGAAATGATTTCTGTTCTCCCAAGTACCAACGCCCCAAAACCTAAAGCTAAAAAGTTATCACCATCACCTGATCCTCATGCCTCGTCCGTTAACCAATAGATATTCAGAGACTAAGAATGGAAACCCACTAGGAGTTGTGAGGCCTGCTGGCTAGCAGGGTCCAGAGCATGAGTACATCTCTGTGGAGCCTGGACGGCTTCTGACTCTTTCCCTTCCGATACAGATGACAAGCCTCTCAGGACTTCCGTGCTCCTGACAGAACCAGCTAGTTTCTAGATTCAAGTGGAGTCTTTCTTTCATAACTTCACTGACACGCTTGGGTCCATAGTGCTGAACCCTGAACAGGAGTCACAGCCAATCTCTGGCTTCTTCGCCGATCTGCACAGAAATCCCGGTAAAAAGTCAGCACACCTTGTCTAAACTCACTCAGCAAACAAGCCTCCCTGACAGCGTCCAGTAGCCCACAGCAAAAGCCAGAGGCCCTGCCGTGAGCGGGCCATACAGACAGAGGAACTGATGCTTCACCATCTAGACGACTGCAAGGGTAGATGGGGAAGGCGAGGGGGATGCAAACTCTGCTCAAATTACTTCTCAGATTTCCCCAAAAAAGAGAATCTTACTGAGAAGTTACATTACATAAACGAAAATGTACACCGAATAGCTGTCCCCTTCCATTGCATCAGGATACTATCACCAGCTGCTTCAGTCATCAGCAACAC
This sequence comes from Cervus canadensis, assembly GCF_019320065.1. NCBI lineage: Eukaryota > Metazoa > Chordata > Mammalia > Artiodactyla > Cervidae > Cervus > Cervus canadensis. Next base: position 40,714,932 of record NC_057416.1, on the reverse strand, counting down.
GTAATGTGTGCATTCATAATCCATTCTCGGTCACGTCTAGATTCGGAAGGTGATTTACCTTGGGCAGAGTCCTCATACTTCTTGTACTTCTGTATAAACTTAAAAAATCCACGATCATCTGGAAATACTGCTATGCTTTCTAGGAGGCGTTCTTCCAATGTCGGTTATTGAGGTTTTATACCGGGTAAGCACCTACGGAGCTCTCGCTGCGTGTCGGGCATTATTTTAGGGATTTGGTATTCACAACGAATGAAGCGAATGCCCTGCCTGCATGGAGCTCACACTCTGGTGAGCGGACGGGAAAGAAGTGGAGTGCGGCAGAGACTGCATGTACGGCAGCCCCTCCAGGATCCCCGCTGGAGAATCCCGTGGACAGAGGAGCCTTGCGGGCTGCAGTCCTTGGGGCCACAAAGAGTCAGACACGACTGAGTGACTAAACCACCACCAACTAATTCTTAGTTTCCACCATTCTTTTATGGGTTTTGTGATGAGCAAAGGAATTTTTTTTTGAATTAGCACCTGAACCAATGCCTGGACATATTAAGAATTAAACAAATGGCAAATAATATTGTGTTCAACATACAAGGTATTGTGCACATATATTTATGTGTCCACCTGTCTTTCCCTCCTCTTGTGGGCCCACAGTTCCTGAGAATAGGGCTACAGGTACTACAGGAGTCCCTGGAATACGGAATCCTGAATTCATAAAACAACCCAGCCCCAAGTCTGGGCTTCAGATTTCTTAATCTGTAAAATGACAAATTTCTAATAAATACTTAACAAATTGACAAAGCCAGTTAAGGTATTAAAACTCTGCTGTGCAAGGTAGATGCCAGATAAATGTCTCCAGAATCGAGCCAGTAAAGACTGTGACTGTGCTGGATTTGACTGTGTTCTCTTGATAAATAGCTGAAGTTTGTTCTCCGTAGAGAAAAGACTAGACATTGATAGTCCCCTCATCTTCTCTGGGATGACAGTGATTCTTTAAAGAACTCTCTTAGATAAGACTTTAAAAGCGGCTCCTCTGCAGCAGTGAGTGGATATCAAGTTGCCCGGTACGTTTCAGCAAAAATAAAAGGCAGATGATAAATGGTGGCAGCCAAGGCTTCTCCTTTCATCAGAGTGCCCTAGGACACTGAGGGGCCCTCACCTGCCTGGTGAACCAGACATGGTCTATTCCTGAGCCAAACTCGGGTCCGCTTATTCACGTGTGGGAAGGACGATCCACTTCCCCTGGATTGTGGTGGGGGAAAGGCGGCCTTTACTGCAGGCGCCAAGCAAGGAGTTCAGGCAGCCAGAGCTTAAAGACCCCGGGACGCCCAGAAGGCTCTCAGGAAAAGGTTTTTAAACACAGAGTGAAGGACGGGTGTTGTGGGGTCTGTGATCAGTCCGTGGGCATCCTTCTGATCGGCTGGTGATGAGGTGATCGGGCATCATCGACCTTCTGGTTCCAGCCGGTCTGGGGTGTGTGCGCTTGTGAGCAGTGTGCAGGGAACTTCTTGCACCTCAAGGGGGTCGGGGCTCCTGTATCTGCAAAACAGCTCACTCTAAATGAGCCCACAGGTTCTTCTTTCTCCGCAGTTCAGACGCTGCCTCATGACTCGGCTTGTCTGTGAACTATCTCCGTGGTCCTTGCTATTGCAATTTCTATTACAGCTGCTGCCGGCAACTCTATCAGAAAGAAAGGGCATGCTGTGGAAGTTAGTAATAAATAGTCTGTCATCTTCACAGTTGAGTCACAGCCGTGCAAGGCACCCAAGGGTGGACCAGAACTTCAAGTACAAGTAACTTCATCACCAATCGAAAGGAAACAGCGTGGACGGGGCAAGAAAAAGTCTTGGCAAAGCAGAACTTATGACAAGGAAAATCACTGGGAAAAAATCACTGTGGTCATATTGTCACTTTAAATTGTCTTTCTCAGAAGTGAGATGTAACTTTGATTCCATTTTTTTTTTTTTTGACTATCAGAGTTTTCAAAGGAACGGAGTCATACTATGTAGCTAATACATTAAGCTGATGACCATCTGTATGTCTTTGGTTTAAATCTTTGTTTTTATCATGCCCTTTAAGAGACCCTTTATACACGTTCCGATTCACCTTCTTTCCAGACCCCTGAAGGAACCTGTATCGTTTTGACCCTCTTTGAAGTTAGGCATCATCCTAGGACATTACAGTCAACAAAATATTAGTGAAAGTGACATATGTCACTTCTGAAACGTTTTAGAAGGCAGCACAGGGCTTTTATATGCCCTGCACCCCACCGTGGTAACCAGAGGCGTACGTGAGATGGAAACTCCATCGTCCTTGGCTCTTGTACAATAACAACGAATAAAACTCCATCAATAGACACAAAACATGGCTGAGGAATTAGTGGGTTTCTTTTCTTTTCTTTTTTTTTTTTGGTGTTTGGCCCCTGAGATCTGGGGGCTGATTGTAGCCATAGCGTAAATGTAACACATCCTGATTGATATAAAGGCTTAATCATGCATTTCAAATGACTAATTTTAACGTATTTAATGGAATCTCGACAATGCCTTGGGCATCAGGTGTTTTAAAGCAGAAAGCCTTAAGCGCCTGGCTGAGCTCCCGTGTCACATAGCAGATCCCCGCCGGACGTCTACTTCACAAGTCCTGACGTGTGTGTCTCCATGCTTCGTGCTGACGTATGTCAGAAACCAGCACAGTATTGCAAAGCAATTATCCTCTAACAGAAAATTTTTAAAAAGGAGTATGGAGGTTCCTCAAAACATTAAAAACAGAATTGCCATATGATTCAGCAGTTCCACTTCTGAATATTAACCCGAAAAAAATAAAACACTAATTCAAAAAAAAAAAAAGGAAAAGTCTTCAGTAAGAGATGAGTAGAGCACAGATCAAAGCCTGTCTCCAGATGTTTCAGCTCTGAAGAGCTCTGAAGCAGCATGTGCGATGGGAAGACCCTGTTCCCGTAAATGCAGGCAAAGACCCTGCCGCCCCTCCAGCCTCGGACGGCATTTGCTCAGTTAAAGGCAGATGCCTCCGCCACACCCGTTATTTAGTTTTGTTTAGAATCTTTGGTGAAGAACAAGAACTAAACCAGCTGTTAGCAAATAGACAACCAATCCTCCTTGTTGTGGCAGCATCGGGAAGAGACAAGAGCACTGGCTTGTGTTTGGGTCCACATTCCTCGAGGTTGAGCCATGGCTAGTAGTGAAAGGCATCAAAGGAGAGGAGGGGAGCCAGCTTTGAGCCATCATGCCAGCTGCGAATCGGCGCTTGCCATCTACCTCGCTACCTTGGCGACCCCATGGACTGTAGCCCACCAGACTCCTCTGTCCATGGAGAGAGGCAAGAATACTGGAGTGGGTTACCACACCCATCTCCAGGGGATCTTCCCAACCCAGGGATCGAACCTGGGCCCCCCGCATTGCAGGCAGACTCTTTACCGACTGAGCCACCAGGGAAGCCCTCCATCTATCTCTACAAGGATTAAATCATGAGCCAATGCGGTCTCTGACCTTCAACACCCCTTGAAAGGAGGTCAGGGTGGGGATCAGGGCCCAGGCACTCTCTGCTCTGGGAAAACTGGCAGAACAGGTCTTCAAATAGATGCTTTCAGGAGAAGACGGAAAATCAAACAAATATGTTTTGTAACTTTGTATTTACCTTTATGTAAGTATTTGGCATGTGAATAACACAATTCTAATAGACCCTCTTATTTAACTTATATGCAGAGTACATCATGAGAAACACTGGGCTGGAAGAACAAGCTGGAATCAAGATTGCCAGGAGAAATATAAATAACCTCAGATATGCAGATGACACCACCTTTATGGCAGAAAGTGAAGAGGAACTAAAAAGCCTCTTGATGAAAGTGAAGGAGGAGAGTGAAAAAGTTGGCTTAAAGCTCAACATTCAGAAAACTAAGATCATGGCATCTGGTTCCATCACTTCATGGGAAATAGATGGGGAAACAGTGGAAACAGTGTCAGACTTTATTTGAGGGGGGGGGCTCCAAAATCACTGCAGATGGTGATTGCAGCCATGAAATTAAAAGATGCTTACTCCTTGGAAGGAAAGTTATGACCAACCTAGACAGCATATTAAAAAGCAGAGACATTCCTTTGCCAACAAAGGTCCATCTAGTCAAGGCTATGGTTTTTCCAGTGGTCGTGTATGGATGTGAGAGTTGGGCTGTGAAGAAAGCTGAGTGCCGAAGAATTGATGCTTTTGAACTGTGGTGTTGGAGAAGACTCTTGAGAGTCCCTTGGACTGCAAAGAGATCCAACCAGTCCATCCTAAAGGAGATCAGTCCTGGGTGTTCATTGGAAGGACTGATGCTGAAGCTGAAACTCCAACACTTTGGCCACCTGATGCAAAGAACTGACTCATTGGAAAAGACCCTGATGCTGGGAGGGATTGGGGGCAGGAGGAGAAGGGGATGACAGAGGATGAGATGCCTGGATGGCATCACCGACTCAATGGACATAAGTTTGAGTAAACTCCAGGAGTTGGTGATGGACAGGGAGGCCTGGCGTGCTGCAGTCCATGGGGTTGCAAAGAGTCGGACACGACTGAGCGACTGGACTGAACTGAACTGAATAGACCCTAATGTCTTTTCACTGCATCTAATTCAAGTTCCCAACTTTCTGTTTTAGAATGCTTCCTTATAGATGCTTTAATGAAAAATTAATATGAATTATACCTTATGAATTACATAGATTTGTCTATTGATTAATACATCAGAGATAAATTTTTATTGTATTTAATTTTTAAAAGACCTCCCAATTATCCACATGACTGAGTGGAATTTTAAACAAACCCCCCAAAATATCTGGTACCTTTGTTCAAAATGTTAAGTATTAGAAGCCACTGGCCATCCATGTGAAGGGTTAAAAAGAAAATAGCTTAAAATTCTATGCATTTTTGTCTTAAGATAATAATAACAGTAATAATACCTGACTTATATTGTCAGAAATTATTTACTAAGTTTTTGAGCTGTGGAGGATTTTGGAAATCAATTAGCACAAACCTTCACATTTGACTTGACGACCTAGACTTGGGATGTACGCAAAAGCATAAGTCCCTAAGTGTAATATTCACACATAATTTATTCCAGTAATTAAATAATAAGGATGTATTACACCCGGTAGAAGTCTCTTAATGAAGTGTGTGACTTTCTGACATGCTTTGGTCTGCGCTTCACGAATACGGAAGAAGGAATCGTAAACTCCTCCAGCCGTCTTCAGTCAAAAGGGAGCAATGAAAATTTTAAAGGCTGGCCGTGTGGTGCAGCACACTGTTCTAAAATTAACAGTGACAGCCCTAATGAAACCCTTTAATGTGATGATTAAAAGGATCCTATGAAATAAAGAGCAAGTATCATTTTAAAATGCATTCTTAGCCCCGGAGAAACGAAGGTTAGGCAAATGATCTGAGCTTTTAAAACTTTTTTTCATTAAAGGTAGCTCACATTTGTGTAGGCATCTTAACTTTTCCAAAGCACTTGCGTAACTTCCACCTAATTGCCCATCCTGACACCATCACTGTGAAGCCTTTGAGACAGTAGCAATTCCCAATTGCCACTGGGGAAACTGCTTCCAAATGAGATTACTAGGAGACAGGCCAGGCCAAGCAGAGGAATGGGGAACTAGCCCTAGAAACTCCATTATGTAACTCCAGCCCCAGCCCTCTTCCAGGCACTATGAAGTCTCCTGCTGAAGGATAATCGTCCTCTTAAAGAAGGGCTGCATTCTGCTCTGGGGGCCACTACGTGAGCTAAGAAGGGGGAAAGCTGGAGACGATCTGGAAATAAAACTGACGTGTGTACATCTGTGTCTCTTTTTCTATTTTGCATATAGGGTTATCGTAAAAATTTAAGACAACAAGCAAGGTACACTGTATCAGAAGATGGGGCCGTGTTGGCTGCTAAGAACATCCTAACATAAGAAAACCAGGGACGTGTATTACCAGGTGGTTTACGCCAACCTATTCCTGAGAGATTTTCAAGGCTGGGCACAGAGTGCAGTCAGTCGGGGCTGTGTGGTGCACGCCGGCTCCGTCGCTCACTTACGTCCAGCTCTTCGGTGACCCCATGGGCTGCAGCTGCCAGCTTCCTCTGACCACGGGATTCTCCAGGGACGAGTTGCCATTTCTTTCTCCAGGGGATCTTCCTGATTCAGGGATCAAACCCACATCTCTTGTATCTCCTGCATTGGCAGGTGGATTCTTTACCACTAGCGTCACCTGGGAAGCCCCAGTTAGGGTATAGTAGACCCCAAAGTCAAAACGATGTATCCAATAACTCTATATCCCGTGATGGTGGTTCACCCCTGTCATCTCTCAAGGAGGCTTCAGTCTGAACAGAGCAGAACCTTTTTCAAATCACACTACAGTTTGGTCACTCTGCTCCACATACAAAGACATTCATTCATAGTCTCCAGAAGTCTCAGAAACTAACCAAAACCCAACAAGCACTGGTAGGATCTGCACGCATTTCTGCCCCTGCGTGTGTACCTGAGATAAGCCTCCATGAGAGGAGCCAGAGGCACTAGCCCTGTTTTCCGAGTTTGCAGTCAGCCTGGGGGCAGAGTGTGGCAGCTGAGTGAGTGTTCACAGCGTTCATAGAAGTTGCAAACACTCGTAACTACAGGGATCAGTCATTCCAACAGAAGTCCTTCCTACGAAGGAAACGTTTAAAAGAGAGTGACGCCTTATTCTGAAAAACAGAAACACAATCAGGAAGCAGAGAGGAATCGGATGTTTTTCCGAGTCTGTGCTGCTGTGCCCAATCACTCAGCCGTGCCTGACTCTTTGCCACCAGGGACTGTAGCCCCCAGGCTCCTCTGCCCACGGGGTTCTCCAGGCAATAACACTGGAGAGGGTGGCCATGCCCTCCCCCAGGGGATCTTCCCAACCCAGGGATCAAACTGGGGTCTCCCGCATTGCAGGCAGATTCTTTACCAGCTGAGCCACCGGGGAAGTCCCACCTCTAGGCATCCTCACACTAATTGCCAAGAAGTCAGTCAATTTAGGCAGCAACCTATACAATGCATGTATAACATAAGATGTATCATATGAGGAACATTCTAAGGATGGCAATAGGATGTGTTGACGATGGCCCACCTACCTTTGGGGTAAAACTTGTGAGGTGGTTTATTATACACATGATTATATAAAATAAACTTTAAAAGTAGCTTTAAAATCAGTTTCTAGTTCACTAAAGAACTGCCCTTCCTCTTAACTGTGTGCTAAGAGAACACACGTCTGGCTAACTTAAGGTGTCTCTGTGCTCCATAACTCAGATCTTGAGTCTGGACGACTTAATGGAGTTTCAAGGAAAGACTGAAGTACTGGTTGATGGATTGATTTGCTCAGTGCAGCAACAATTGTGATGATGCAGGCATCTGTCCCTGTGTAACCTGAGCATTCTTCGTATTCTATATCCATAGCAGCGGCATCTTAGAGTTGCTTAGTAAAAGGTTGCTATCTTTCCACTCAAGGATGCTATCAATTTCCGATTCCCCACAAAGTTAATAACAGTGTTTCTTCCTTTGGGTTTGTTTGTTTGGGGTGGCAACACTTGCCACAGTCAATTTGCACATAGTATGAGATTCACCCTAAGGTCAGCACTGTTTAAAGGCATGCAAGGTGTTTCTAGAATTGAAAAACCATGGCACTTCCTGTTTAGAATTAAGCTGAAATTTAACCGTCCAATCTCCCTAAGCTGTACACAAACCTCTGTCCAGTAGAGGAGCTCAGTGCAAGACTGGCATCCATTCTATACTAAATACGGTGATTAGTGCCAGGGCTGCGGGCTCCACGCAGAACTGGGCTGGCCAATAACTCCATAACACGTTAACAGAAAAACTCAAGGTAACTTTCTGGCTAGCCCAATAATATCTGAACAGGAATTCACTTCCCCTAAAATTTTAAACAGAAAGACTTTGTTAAGATGTGGGCAGAGGCAGAGATATGTTGCTATCTTATTGTAAAAAAAATGCAGTCAATTTACTGTAGGGTGATTATAAGTTACCTTATACCATGAATGTGAAGAGTAAATGAATTAATATAGCAGATGAGCATTTAGCACTGAATTAGACATTTAGTAAGCAATCACTAAGTTGCTACTCACTGAGCAACTCTTCGTTTTCCTCATACTCCACAGCTCCCCCAAATCTCCTGTAAAATCTCCCTCCATTTCCTTATAGAACCCACCATTTGTCTAAGTATCCTGCGTCACAAAATTCGGGTCAGCAAGGGAGAAGAAAATGAGCCGGCCATGTCAGAGTCATCTTTTGTGGACGGATAAAAGAAAGAACGTGACTGCCTGAGAACGCTCATGCATGTTGTCTGTCCTGTCCCTGTGAGGACTGGGCCACGACAATATGACAAACAAGACAAGCCCTGTCACTGCTGGTCAGCGTTCCAATCCCAGGCTGTGTCACTGAGTATGATGAGTTCGTAGCATAAAGCATAACTTAGCCCATGTTCATAGCATAAAGTTCATTCCACATTCATGAGCATCTACAGTCCCCTGACTGCAAGGAATCAAACTGGTCCGTTTTAAAGGAAATCAGCCCTGAATGTTCATTGGAAGAATTGAAGCTCCAATACCTTGGCCGCCTGATGCAAAGAGTCAACTCACTGGAAAAGACCCTGAGTTCATAGCATAAAGCATAACTTACTCCATGTCTGGGTTTGGCAGTGGGGTGTGTGGGGGAGGATGGTCAAGGAAAGCTGTTCTGAGTAAGACTGATGTTGGGATTTAAAGGAGAAGTTGAAACTGTATGATGAGATGAAAAATATTCCAATCAGAAGAAATACCACATACAGAGATCTTTGCAGAAGACGTGGAGGAGCTGTTTTGTGAGACCTGGAGAGTGAGCACAGGGGTGGGGGTGAGCAGGGGAGGCAGGCCGGGGCCATGCCAGGCGAAGTCTTGCAGACCAGGTCACTTGGGCAGTGCCCAGGGTCCACTTACTGTTCAGCCACTGAGTCGTGTCCGACTCTGTGACCCTGTGGACTGCAGCACGCCAGGCTCCTCTGTGCTCTCCCATCTCCCAGAGTTTGCTCAGATCCACGTCCATTGAATCAATGATGCTATACCTAACGTCTCCTCCTCTGCCACCTCCTCCTCCTTTTGCCTTCAGTCTTTGCCAGTATCAGGGTCTTTTCCCGTGAGTCGACTCTTTGCATCAGGTGGCCAAGGTGCTGGAGCATCCTTCCTTCCAGTGAATATTCAGGGTTGATTTCCTTTAGGATGGACTAGTTTGATCTCCTTGCAGTCCAGGGTGCTGTAGATGCTCACAGATGTGGAATGAACTACTTCTGGAGGCAAGAAATGTATCGCTCACAGAGGGATGTGCCAGCTGAAGAGGCCCCTTACAGTAAGCGCCTTGGTGCCCCATTCTCTCTCCCCGCTGCCGGTTTGTCCCACTTCCTCTGCCTCTGGGCTGTTTCTTGGGACAAACAGCATGACTCAAGTAGGTGACACCACTTCTGGAGTCAGCCAGGGCCACCTTCAATCCAGGTTTGAAGGGAGGAAGAAAGAGAAAGCACTTGCATTGGGAGCGGGGAAGATGAAACAGAAGGGGCACAGTGTTGACAGCTAGCGAAGCAATGAGGACACGATTCTTTGTCAGCTTCTGTCGACCTCTGTGAGTCCTTGAAAAATTCCATTATGAAAGCATGTCTAGATGTCCAGGTTGCATCACTTATAAGTATTCTAGAGCAAGTCACTTAACTCCTCTGAGTCTCAGTCCCCTGATTCACACATGAGGGAAGTGCATACCTCCCAGAAGGGCTGCAAAGGGTGAACGAGAAGGCAGAGGGGCCCAGAGCCGGGGTGCCCACCGGAGCGGCGCCCGCAGCTCAGCGCAGAAGGCCCCGCAGCAAGGCCAGCCTCTCGGCCTGCGGGCCCCGCCCCGGGTCCCGGAGCCTCTCTGGACGTAACGGACACACGAAGCCCCTGAAGACGGTGGACCACGTCACACGCCATTTCAGTTCCGGGGACCTGGGGGCAGCCCGCCATGGCGTTTCTCATAGGCTTCCAGGTGCTGCTGGAGCTGCTAGACGGCAGATCACACATTGTGAAGCCAGTCCCGATTTCTGCTTTCCTTCTTTAGTTTTAGTTTATTTTTAGTTTGCAAAGTTGTGCTAATTTCTGCTGTGTAGCAAAGTGACCCAGTTACACACATATATACATTCTTTCACAATATTCTTTTCCATTGTGTTTTATCCCAGGAGATTGGGTACAGTTCACTATACTAGACAGTAGGACCGCGTTGTTTCTCCATTCTGAGTGTAAGCAGTTTGTGTCTGCTTATCCCGAAGTCCCAGGCCGTCTCCCTTCCCCCTCCACCCTCCCTGCCACAAGGCTGTTCTCCACGTCTGTGAGTCTATGTGCCCACAGACCCACTGAGACTAAGCTTCCAACTGTCCTCTTCTGATCGTCGTGTTTCTCTTCTATTCTTCTGCTCTGGGTCTCTGGCTAGATTATTCCCCAGAATTCTAATCCCTCCAGGACTGAAGTCCTATATACATGCTAACAGAGCCTGAGTCTGAAGTCTTGCTCATAAGCTTAGGGGTGGAAGTTATCATTCCTACAGCAAAGCCCCAGACTCTGGCTTCCTTCATGGATCCCTGAGGAATTTGTGCTTCTTCTTTTTTTTAAAGAAAAATTGAAGTATAATTACTTTCCCATGGTAAGTCAGACAGTAAAGACTCTGCCCGCAATGCAGGAGACCCAGGTTCAATCCCTGGGTCAGGAAGATCCCCTGGAGGAGAAAGTGGCAACCCACTCCAGTCTTCTCGCCTAGAGGATCCCATGGACAGAGGAGCCTGGGATCACGAGGCTAACACTTTCATAGTTAATTTACAATGCTGTTTGTTTCAGGTGTAGAGCAAAGTAGCTCAGTTACATCTATTCTTCGGATTCATTATAGGTTATTAACAAGATATTGAGCAGAGTTCCTATGCCGGATAAAGCAGCTCCTTGTTATTTACTTTATATGCAGGAGTGTGTATGTGTTACACCCAAATTCTTCACATACTCCTCCCCCATCCCCTCTGGGAACCATAGGTTTGCCTTGTGTCTCTGCGAGGCTATTTCTGTTTTGTAAATAAGTTCATTTATACAGATGTGTTTAGATTCCACATATAAGCCATGTTGTATGAGATCTGTCTTTTTCTGCTTGACTTATTTCCCTTCGTATGAGGATCTCTAAGCCCATCCCGGTTGCCTCTAAGCCTGTGAGTCGAGCTCCACCGTTGCTTCGATTCCTATCATCGCCCTGTGACCCTACCGCCCCTTTCTTTCTCAGACTAAACTGGGCACCCACACTTCCTGGCACACACTGCCCGTCTTGGCACAGACCTGCCGAGTGGAACATCTTTCAGTTGCCTGCACGTGGGTTTGACCCTTAAGGGTTTCTCACGGCCAGTGGGAAGCTTCGATCCAGAGCTTTCCTACCATCCCCTCTCCGGCAGCACCGTCTGGCAACCTGTGCTTTCACCCCCATTTGTGGCAGAAGAACCATTTCAGTACTGAAAGAGGAGGAGGGTACTTAACCCCATCAAAGATATAACATTCAGGAATGTGTTTATTCATAAGTTGACTCCTTATTTGAAAGCAGTCTTCAATGTATGAATATGAAACTGATGTGAATTAATGTATGCAGAACTCTAGAATAAGGCTTAGAATTACTTTCCTCATCTGCCAATTATGATCACCCTTGTAACTTTCAGATGAGCCAGATGCATAAATTCTGAAAACTTGCCAGGAAAAGAGCCCCATCCTCTCTGTTGCTTGCATTAGATTATAAGATTATATTCTGGCAAGGTTAATGGAAAGAGTCATCTGCTACATACATATATATGTGTGTGTCTGTGTGTATACACATATCTATTCCATCTCCCTAGGAACAATCACAAACACTATTAAAAATCACAACAAAAATCAAACATTGAGAATATTGCACTCATGTTTAAACATGACTCTTCCATTTGACATGAGCAACCTTGACAAGCTGCCCCCTGTCAGCGCTTCCTAAACCGAGAGGGGTATTCTACGCTTTTCCTGCAACATTAAAATACAGTTTGCAAAATTATCCACTCACAGTGAACTTGAAGGGGAGTTTCTCATCCCAATAAAAACAGTACCTCAAGGTTCAGAGAAACAACGTTCATGAATAATTAAAGGAACTTTGCATTTAACTCACACCTACACCTTGGACTTATTCTGTGCATAGTTTTCCTCTCTCATGAAGCTTCACTTTACTGTTAGAAAGAGTTCATTTCTTAGTTTTGTGCTTGCTTTATTTTCATTTTAGACCCATAGGGCAAAGCTAGTGGAGGTGATAGAATTCCAGTTGAGCTATTTAAAATCCTAAAAGATGATGCTATGAAAGTGCTACACTCAATATGCCAGGAAATCTGGAAAACTCAGCAGTGGCCACAGGACTGGAAAAGGTCAGTTTTCATTCCAATCCCAAAGAAAGGCAGTGCCAAAGAATGCTCAGACTACCGCACAATTGCACTCATCTCACACGCTAGCAAAGTATTGCTCAAAATTCTCCAAGCCAGGCTTCAACACTATGTGAACCATGAATTTCCAGATCTTCAAGCTACATTTAGAAAAGGCAGAGAAACCAGAGATCAAATTGCCAACATCCATTGGATCATAGAAAAAGAGAGTTCCAGAAAAAACATCTACTTCTGCTTTATTGACTACACCAAAACCTTTGACTGCATGGGTCACAACAAACTGGAAAATTCTTCAAGAGATGGGAATACCACACCACCTTATACTCCTCCTGAGAAATCTGTGAGCAGGTCAAGAAGCAACAATTAGAACCAGACATGGAACAACAGACTGGTTCCAAATAGGAAAAGGAGTACATCAAGGCTGTATATTGTCACACTGCTTTTTTAACTTCTATGCAGAGTACATCATGAGAAATGCTGGGCTGGGTGAAGCACAAGCTGGAATCAAGATTGCGGGGGGAAATATCAATAACCTCAGATATGCAGATGACACCACCCTATGGCAGAAAGTGAAGAGGAACTAAAGAGACTCTTGAAGGTGAAAGAGGAGAGTGAAAAAACTGGCTAATTCAACATTCAAAAAAATAAGATCATGGAATCTGGTCCCATCATTTCACAGAAAATAGATGGGGAGACGATGGAAACAGTGAGAGACTTTATTTTCTTGGGCTTCAAAATCACTGCAGATGGTGACTGAAGCCATGAAATTAAAAGACACTTGTTCCTTGGAAGAAAAGCTATGACCAACATAGACAGCATATTAAAAAGCAGAGACATTACTTTGACAACAAAGGTCTGTCTAGTCAAGGCTATGGTTTTTCCAGTGGTCATGTATGGATGTGAGAGCTGGACAGTGAAGAAAGCTGAGCGCCGAAGAATTGATGCTTTTGAACTGTGGTGTTGGAGAAACTCTTGAGAGTCCCTTGGACTGCAAGGAGATCCAACCAGTCCATCCTAAAGGAAATCAGTCCTGGGTGTTCATTGGAAGGACTGATGCTGAAGCTGAAACTCCAATACTTTGGCCACCTGATGCGAAGAGCTGACTCACTGGAAAAGACCCTGATGTTGGGAAAGATTGAAGGCAGGAGGAGAAGGGGACGACAGAGGCTGAGATGGTTGGATGGCATCACTGATTCAGTGGACATGAGTTTGAGTATGCTACAGGAGTTGGTGATGGACAGGGAGGCCGGGCATGCTGCGGTCCATGGGGTCGCAAAGACATGACTGAGCGACTGGACTGAACTGAACTGAGGGCACACAAAATATCACATAATCTTGTCTGTAAGTTTGTTGTCTACTTTATGAGACATCAGCTTGATAGATTTAAGGAGCAGTCATGGCTGGTCATTGGGATTTAGCTATTCAGCGTTCATTTCTTCATGTTCTTTTGAGGGGAAAATCCAGGTATACTCTGAGAGTGGGCTACCTCTGACTGCATCCACAGAGACGTCTTTGGAGCCTGGCTGCTCTCAATTCCACTCCTGGTTGCATTTAGTTCCAGCTTGACCTGGACGTAGTGATGGGTCCAGAACAGCTGAGGGATAAACGAGACTCTGGCTGGACCACAAGGAGATGGGAAGGTATGCTTTCCTTATCTTGGACAAGAGGATAAATGGTGAAACTGCTTCAGCCATCTCGCTATTATAGAGGAAGGGCAAATCTGACAATTCAACCAGGACAGAAAAGGGGGAAGTGGGAGGAGGAGAGGGAGCTGGAGAATCGCCTAACTTTCTGGCCTGAAGCAAGAACTATTGAGGTTTTTTTTTTTCTTTTTTTTATTACCTGAATCAATAAATTCCATTTTTGCTTATGCTAGCTTGAGTTGGGTTTTCAGTTACATGTGGTCAGGAGGAATATTAATTAAGGCAGTGTCTTAAGAGACTGAAAACACACAATAAATGCAACGGTTTCCATAATGTAAAAAATACCCGGGCAAAATCCTCAATTACCAGTGTGTAGAGAACATAGAAAAATAATATAATTACATTTGAATAGTATTCCTTTTTACAATCTTATCTCTATAAGCCAAAGTTCTTTTCAGTTACTTATTTAAAAAGCAAGCTAATTTATTTGGTGACATTTAGACAGATTCATGTTAGTAATGAAAACAAATTGTGTGGAAGTCACAACCACACAGACTACAAAAACACATTTTGGGAGGAAAATTACAATTTGAAAATATCATTTCTTTTTTCTTTGTTGCCCACCATTGGTTTTGAGGGGGTGAGGTAATCATTTTTTAAATTGAAGTGTAATTAATTTACAATGTTATGTTGGTTTCAAGTACAGCAAAGTGACTCATATATATATATATAATTTATATAATTATATTTATATAATATATATATATTTCAGATTCTTTTTCATTATAGGCTATTACAAGATAATGAGTGTAATTCCCTATGCTATACAGGAGGTCTTCATTGTTTTTCTATTTTGTATACAGTAACGAGTATATGTGAATTCCCATCTTCTTTGGTAACCATAAGTTTGTTTTCTTTGTCTGTGAATTTATTTATGTTTTGTAAGTAAGATATTATCATAGTAAGTAAGTCTGACAGAGAAAGACAAATACCATATGATATCACTTCTATGTGAAATCTAAAAACATTATACAAATGAGCTTATTTACAAAAATACCATTTTATTTAAAGATTTTACCCCAAAAGAAGAGTTGGGCTAAGGTCAACCTTTCAAACATTGGATCTCTCATATTTTTTCTTTATTTTTTTTTTAACTGTATAATAACATACTACACCTAAGAGCCAGGTAATATTTATCAAGATGTTTTACCTATTTCTGGCTTCCCTGGTAGCTTAGGAAGTAAAGAATCCACTTTAATGCAGGAGACCTGGGTTCAGTCCTTGGGTCAGGAAGATCCCCTGAAGAAGGAAATGGCAACCCACTCCAGTATTCTCGCCTGGAGAATCCCATGGACTATATAGTCCATGGGGTTGCAAAAAGTCAGACACAACTGAGTGACTAACACTTTACATATACTAGATATAATACATGTATTATAGTGCATTGTATTATCTGGGATATGTCTTTTAAAAATAGATATTACATGCATCCTACATCAAATTCCACCCCCTTATCTACCCAAGCACAACTTCCCAAACTCTGTAACTGCAGATAATGACATTCAGGGATTATAGAGTTCAATAGAAGAACTATATTTTAGCAAAATCTGTGAAAGTGAAAGTCACTCAGTCATGTCTGACTCATTGTGACCCCATGGACTATACAGTCCGTGGAATTCTCCAGGCCAGAATACTGGAGTGGGTAGCCTTTCCCTTCTTCAGGGGATCTTTGCAACCCAGGGATCGAACCCAGGTCTCCTGCATTGTAGGCGGATAACAGCTGAGCCACCAAGGAAGCAAAATGTATACACAAACCAAATGTTAGGTTTGGAATAATTAACCTTACAGGTTAAGATCACTATTTAGTATAAATAAGGTACCACATTTTTTTTAGATCCCTAATACATAAGATAGAAAGAAGTAGTTTCAGATGATGCAGTTGTAACTGATGTGGTATATAACTCAGGGTATTGTCGTGGATTTGGAGCTAAACCACAAAGCCTCGTTCAGAGTAATGTGATGATTTCAGGTGGACTTTATCTGGAGGGTCAAATTCCTAGACAACAGAGAAAAGGAAGAGCTCAGACTTTGGTCGGAAAGATGTAAGATTCCGGCTATACCCACACCCTGCTGCGTGACCTTGAGTAAGCTGATTCTCTAAGTCTCTGTCCCCTCACGGTAATGATAGAGCTGTTGCCTGAGTGTGTGCGATACTGTATATCCCCTATGTGCCCCACTGCGGGGGTCCCCTCGTCTGGCCTGAGGCACCCCTGCCCCCTGCCCTGGTGCCGGTGTTTGCTGGCTCTCAGCTGAGTCACTCTCTGGGACCAGTCACGGTCACCACACGCTTGTGTCATTTCTGGACAGTTTCTGAAGGCCCAGGTCCAGGCCTGCCTATGGGAACAAAAGAGACCTGTCCTGTGACGACACAGAACCCAGCCTCTCCCATCTCATCCCGCTTTGCTCAGCCTCTTATCGGTGGTGGTCGTAAGACCATTTCCCAAGAAACTTCCTGCACATGACTCTCCATCCGAGAGGCTCTTTCTGGGAAAAATGGACTCAAGATACAATTACACAGAAAAGACTCTAATAGTGTTAGCTCTGATGATGAGGAGGAGGAAGCTGATGGAAACACGAGCTTGACTGCTTCGTTTTGATAAACTCACCCTTAAACATGTATAGAAACTTTCCTTGAACTGTATTTTCTAAAAGTGTTGGAGCAGTTTCATATTAAAAGTAGAGCCACTGACAATTATGGCTAATAATCAGCTTAATTAGTAGATGGTATCTAAACTGACGCTTCCATTTTCAACTTAGCAATTACTCGTGTGCATGCGTGCTTGGTCAGTGTGCCCAACTCTTTGCAACCATGGGCTGTGGCCCTCCAGGCTCTTCTGTCCATGGGATTCTCCAGGCAGGAATACTGGAGTGGGGTGCTATGCCCTCCTAGGGGGATCTCCCCATCCCAGGGGTTGAACCTGTGTGTCCTGCATCTCCTGTATTGGCAGGGGAATTTTTTACCACTGAGCCACTGGGAAGCCAATTATTTGTGTAACCATTTCTATTTTGGAACTTTTGTCACATTGGGTTAAGTGTTGATCAGCAATTATTTTTAAAATTCCCTTAAACATCAGTTTCCTCCAAAGTCCCTTCACACTCAAATATCCCATGATTCTGTAATATTAATGATAGTAATACCTGAATAATACATTCTCTGGGAAATAAGGTCATTTAGAAACCAAAATTGCCCTTGAAAACAACACTCCATAAATTATGCAGAGCAGTGGTGGTGTGAAGCAAACAATGCAAGTGGCGGCGTGCACCGTGATTGAAGAGGAGGTAACAGAGTCCCAGGGTCTGTCTAACAGAAGCGGAGGAATGGGAGTCCGCGTGTGTTCAAGTTAAGACTCTTCCACTGCAAGGGGCACAGGTTTGACCCCTTGTCGGGGAACTAAGATCCAGCATGCTATGCATTGTGGCCAAAGATAAATGTGATAATTATATATAAAGCAACTGTACTCCAATAAAAGTCATTTTTTAAAAAAAGGCATAGGAGCAAGGATAAGGTGTGTGACCTCGCCTTGGATGATGGAGTAACGTCATACAAAGCAAAGGGCCTGAGGACCACCATGTCCAATCTTCCTTCTTCACTGATATGCTGAGAGCGGGTGAAACTAAACTACTTGGCCGGCCCTAGACAACCAGTACTGTCCTCAAAACTGGCTCTTCTCAGCCCTCCTGGCCATTTCCCCTTGACTGCACCTACACGTTCCTGTTCTCAGATCTCTGACCAACTCAAGAAACCCTCCCCCTCCTCCTCTGAATTCCCCGCAATTGCTCTGCGCTCTCTGCCTGAGCCTAGGCAGTCCTCTTTTCTCCTCACACCCCTTTATAAAATTCTCTCTGGGGGTTTCTCCAAGATACACATTTTTCCCATTCTAGCTGAAATAATTTTAGGTATGATTAAATAATATCTGATGTCATAATACTATAATGCATGTGCTTTAAATAAACCCGTTTGCATCTGCTAAGACTCCTAACAATACATTATAGACAAATGTAATGAATTTTATGCAATGCCCTTCATTTACAGATTTATTAGTATCGTCTTCAGAGCAAAAAGTAAAGGGAAATATTTGCCTGATTCACAAAATACTGTTTCAGTTTAAATGTGAGCCCCCACTAGGTACAACCAAAACGATATAAGATTTTGGATTTGCTCTTTCTAAGCATTTTATAAATTTTGGTAAGAAATGTTGTACAATTTAGATTAAAACAGTTCTCAAAGATCCTTGGCAGAGACTTTCAAAAGGCACTGAGGAAATTAGTTTAGAGGCGGCCAAATACTCGCTTATTAAAGGATCATTTTTAGGACATGCTGATAAAGATGGTCTTATCTCGTGTTGGGGTGGAGGCTTTAAAGTCAGGAACAGGACAAGCATAACAAGCAGAAATTGAATCAGCTGTTCTTCCGCAACGAGGAGGTTCCCAATAGAAGTGAAGAATCTGACACTGAGTTAATCCACAAAACAGCTTCACATATATTATTTATCTCCACCGAAGACAACCCTGAAGGCAGGCACATAATTTAGCCTGGTGGCAGGTGGGGAGGCAGATGTTCCTTAATGGGCTGACTCTCTGCATCATCATTACCTGTGCAGTGAATTACAGGGAACACGGAGAGCACCCCTGTCTTCCCTCTTGAATTACTCATAAGCTCGCTTTTTGGAGTGTTTCATATGCTTCTGTCTTTATTTTGTAATTAAAGGAACATATGCTTGCACATGCTGGAAATATAAAATGAGAAGCACACTTTATATTTCCAAATAACCCTGAGTGGGTGAAAAAAAACCAGTTCTCGTCTCTTTCTAATCATTTCATTCCATAATTTTGGCCAGTTCTCCTTCACTGCTTTGCTTTGGGAGAGAGAAAAGGCAGGAGGGCTAGAGTCTATTCTGTATCTAGATCTTGACACTGACGTGTAAACTGCTCAGATGTGTCCTCCTCGTATTTAGAAGGTTCCCTCATATGTACTGTTTTTAAAAGCATATGCAGCAATAAATCTTTTCACCAATTTTATTTTTTTGGAAATCAGGTTTTTGCATGTTGCTATATTCCTGAGGCTAGGTAACTATCAGAATATTTATACTATGCTAAAACTGAATCAATAAGAAACACAAAAAAATCATTACCAGTCAAATAAATAATTCTGATTTGCAGTGGTAGGAAATTAGTTAAATTTGGTTAAAATCAATCAGGTTCAATTCTTCAAGTTAATTATTCAGTTAATTCTGTCAAAGTTTTCAATTTGGTTAACTATTTTTTCATAGGGATAGCTTTCATAGGGATAGTTTAATGGGTGTAGCTTAAAAGTGCTAATATTTTTTTCATTAATTTTTATGACTGCCACACACCAGGCTCTGCCTTGGCTCTTACGTTATTTTATTAAATCCCCACAATGGTGTTATGAATTAGGGGGTGATGGTCCCATTTCACAAATGAGTAAACTAAGTCTTGGCGGAAAGAGAAACTTGCCCGGAGACAGAGAGCAAATGGCTTCTCTGTGGCTGAAGCCTTGGCTGACTCCAAAGCTTCTGCATTTGCTTTCTAACCCGCTGCATTCTTCCACACGCAGTGTGCAAGCACCAGAATAGGACTAGAGTTGAGCACCCCGGCAGGCCTCCTCCCCCACCTGGGGCCCCCCTCACAGCCTTCCTCTGTCTCCCCAAAGCAGGCTGAAGAGAGACGGCTGGAGGCAAAGTTGAATGCACACGCATGTGCTCACACGCACACACACACACACACACACACACACACACACACACACACACACACACACATATATATATATACATTTAATCTCCAGGGACTGTGATATGTTCACCCTGACTCAAAACACAGCTCATCACAAAAGTGACCGGGACACTGAGCCTTCCAGGGTGGATCTTCCCGCGTGTGTGGTCTCACTCAGCCGTGTCCGACTTTACAACCCTGTGACCTGCAGCCCGCCAGGCTCCTCTGTCCATGGGATTCTCCAGACAAGAACACTGGAGTGGGTTGCCATGCCCTCCTCCAGGGGATCTTCCCTACCCAGGGATCAAACCCACTTCTCTTTACATCTCCTGCACTGGCAGGCAGATTCCTGACCACTAGCACCACCTGGGAAGCCCACGTCTGTCAGCGGCCTTAGTCAAAGGCTTATTTAGCCTGCCCTGTCCTAAGCCCAAGCTTTCTCCCTTGAGAACTCCTGTACCCCAAGTGACTCTCAGATCCTACACTCTGAAGCAGTGTGTGGTTCCTACCTTCATCTCCTTCCAACACTCTCAAGGGTGTTCTCAGGAACACCTCAAGTTCTCAGAAACTTGCAGAATCTTGGGGAATGATGACCAGATATGTTATGAAACAAAATTCAAGGATGCCCCAATCTGCAAGCATGGTGGCAAAGGAGAGGGGAGGCATAATGAATGGGAGCTGGGAAGGCAACATGGTTCTGTTTTCATACTTAATGCGTACTCTGGTCATTCCCGGAACCGCAAACATGGCTTGCTGACAGTTTTCTATTGGAACACCACTAACTGTGCCTGGGAATGACTAGTGCCTACATGTCCCTCCTGCAAATCATAGGCTCTATTTGTCTTCTGAGGATGGGTTTAGGGGTCTATGCGTGTCAGGATTTCCACAATCCATCGCTAAAACAAACTGTTGTACACCAATAAACAATTTCTCCATTCCTCTTTACTACCAAGTCTGGTGACAAGGACGGCAAAACAGGAACCAAATATATGCTGCCATTTGCATCCGCAAGTAGAAGCAAATACCCACGGGTGGAAGCACGCTTTGCTCAAAGTTTATTCATTAAAAGAAAGACTAGATGTGTAAAACTCAGATTAATTACCCCCAAATGACTGGCTGAGTTTGAGCAAAATACAGGCTTATTAACATTCAATTGAGCTACTTAGAGAAGACAGGATGGGAAAGAAAGATTAGATGAGAAGTCTATTTTCAGTATTTGAGTTTTTCAAAGATGAGTTTGTCCTCTGTGTGCATGCTGTCTCTCAGTCGTGTCCAACACTTTGTGACCCCAAGGACTATAGCCCACCAGGCTCCTCTGTCCATGGGATTCTCCAGGCAAGAACACTGGAGTGGTTGCCATGCCCTCCTCCAGGGGATCTTCCCCATCCAGGGACTGAACCCACGTCTCTACATCTTCTGCACTGGCAGGAGGATTCTTTACCACTGAGCCACGTGGGAAGCCCTGAGTTTGTCCTCTGCTCCAAACCAAATCTGTGATACGCTATGTGTGAACGTACAGACCCTTGGGTTTCAAATTCTAGCTTGCGAGCTGTGTAATTTGGGCAGTGACTTAACACCTCTGTGCCTCAGTTTCTTTATCCGTAAAATAGTCAGTGACACTTCCCAGGTTTGTTTCCCTGAGGAAATGACTACGTACAGTACTTGGTGCCTCAAACAAAGCTATTTGTGAATCCAGCAGCTCCGATCAGAGAAGCATCCGGCCCCAGGGGCAGAGGGCTGGCCGTCCTCGTCCTTCTCGACAGTTTCAGCTACAGTGAGTCACGCCTTCATTTCCAGAGTGTTTTATTTATCTGTTTATTATGAAAGGTTTGTGTTGTTACTGCTGCTCTTTTGAGAGCTGGAAAGCATCCCTTGGGATCAAGTAAAAAGCCACAGTGGAAGTATTTTGAAAAGCATCCGGTGATAAATAAGTAAGAAAAGGGGAAATGTGCTCGTGCCTTTTAGCAAATAATTACTTTTACTAAGATAACAATAAGAAAGATTATACCACCTGCTTTCCTACCCAATAGATAGTTCTTCAGCTACTACTGGGTTGTTATCTTCACACGAACCATTTCTAGAAAAGAACGATGCTATCTACCTTAATAAAAGATAAAAATGCTAGTTATCTTCATTCCCCGTTTTCCAGTGCATAACTCGTGATTTCAAAAAATCAATTTGGTTTCAATGCTGCTCTCTCTTTGCTAAGGCTGATAGCACTGCCAACGGTGCGTGAGTGGGTGCCTGGGAGTTGTCTAGAGCCCGCCTTGCCTTCTTGGAATATTCTCTTCATTCAGGTGATGACAGCTGAAGATGCCAGATAGGAGACGAGGTGGTGAGTGAGAACTGTGACTGCACAAAGGATGGACGATAATCGTCAACCACGACTGGCGTCTAC
Organism: Cervus canadensis; assembly: GCF_019320065.1. NCBI lineage: Eukaryota > Metazoa > Chordata > Mammalia > Artiodactyla > Cervidae > Cervus > Cervus canadensis. The sequence continues at coordinate 40,692,633 of NC_057416.1, read as the reverse complement.
CTACACTGTTAGCTTCACCCCTCAACCGGGATGTGCAGTTATCATAGTTCCAGGGACAATTTCCTCCTATTTGCATATGAAGCTCACAGAGTTAACATAAACCTTCAGCCCAATTCTTAGGCTGTTTTGGGCCACTAGAACAGAATACAATACACTGGGTGGCCTGTAAACAACAGACAAACTTCCTGCAGTTCTGGAGACAGAGAAATCCAAGACTAAGGCACCCGTGTTTCGTGAAGACGTGCTCCTAGTTTACAGATGGCCGCTGTCTTCTCACTGTGTCCTCACGTGGCAGCAGGGGCAAGAGACCTCTTTGGGTCTCTTTCACAAGGGCGCTAATCCCATTCATGAGGGACCCACCCTAATCCTCTCCCCCAGCCCCACCTCCCAGTGCCATCACCCTCAGCATTAGGCTTTAACAGGAATTTAGAGGGGACACAAACATTCAGTCTATAGAAATCTACAACATTTATTCATTAAAAAAAACAAACACTAGTGTAACACAGCATCAGAAGCTCTCTGGGCTTTCAGATTCCTGAGATGAATGACCACTCCCCAGGAGACATTCTACATGATCAGCCCCTGCTCTCGATGAAGCTCTTCTGCACTGAGCTAAGTCTCACTGAAGGCCCAGCTACTAGGTCCCACAGTGGAGGGTGAAGCACACAAACAGCAACGTTTTAATCTTTAAATGCTGGGACGACATAGCAAGTTGATGCCACACATCTGAGACTGTCCTTGTCGTTGCTTATAGTCTCAGCCTTGTTTATCTCCCAGGCATTCATTTATTACAAGAGAACATGTATCTCCTTTCTCTCCATTACCCCTCCTACTATAACTGAAAGTGGGGTCTGACTGCTTGTTGCCCAAGAGCCATTGAAAAGGCCAGGTTGGCGGGAAGGGAAGCTGCTTTATTTTGGATGCTGGCAATGGGGCGGGGGTGGGGAGCACTTTTATCTGAAGGCTGACCCCTCTCTCTGCCCAGTGACAATCAGTGGGCAAGAGCTTTTATAGGTGGAAGGAGGGGGCTGCAGGAAGAACAGCACAGTCTGCTCTGACAGTCACCCTGAAACTGGTCATCAGCAGTCTGATCTGCAGCGTCTCTACCGTTTTAAGTACGGTTCATCTTTAGTCCTAGGATCATGTGTTCCCATCTCTTTGAGGCCGGTTATCAGAACTGTGGCAGCTGATGTCATGGTCGGGCTTCCCTGGTGGGTCAGATGGTAAAAAAAAATCTGCCTGCAATGCCGGAGACGTGGGTTCATTCCCTGGGTCGGGAAGATGCCCTGGAGAAGGGAATGGCTACCCACTCCAGTGTTCTTGCCTGGAGAATCCCACGGACAGAGGAGCCTGGTGGGGTCTTGGTCCATAGGGTCACAAAGAGTCGGACACGACTGAAGCGACTCAGCAAGCACACACACAGGCACGCGCGTGCTGTGACCACGTCTGGCCGTCGTGGAGTTAACGTCTTCCACCTGCTGGGGGTTTCGGTCTCTGTAAGACAGCTCACAGGACATGGATCCGAACATTACCTATGCCCTTGAGGAGGAACTAACGGTGCTTACCTTTGCTTCTTATTAAACTATTATTATGTGGTCTCCTTTGATAGTTTTCCTTTGTTTCTGCATGTTCCCACTTCTCTAATTAAACGTATTCTTTGGCTAAATTTTTCCACAGACAAAAGGCGGGCTGAAGACATGGAGGGCAGCAAGGACCATGGGATCCGTCCTACTTCACTACCTTTCCCCAAACCACATCCTCTTTGGGAGTCTAAGAAATTTATTGTAGATACCTTTCTGCTGCTGCTAGTAGAAGAACAGAAAATTACAGTACATAGATGCTAACTTTAAAAAAATCTGTACAGTGTAGAGACTGCACTGTGATTTTTATTGGTATCACCATCCAAAGATAGAACCTTATACCCTTAAATTTATGGCAACATTATTTTCTATACCCTACAGCTTTAACGGTGCCAAGCAATAACTCAGGGCTTCGGGAACATTGAGGTAATTAACACTTGAGCGTTCCTGCAGACGGGTAATTGCAGCCCTCACCTTGCCAGCCCTGCGTGATCCCTGAGAGGAGATCACGGCCACCGTGCTTCTCCTCTTCTTGAATGATGACAGTTTCCTATCGGGGGGCTGGCAGGTGTCACAGAAGAAGTCTCCTGGGAAAGAAACCCTTGGAAAGATGGCTTATGGGGATAGCACGGACATAGAGATAGACTTTAAAGTTCTTGCTTTCATTTCTTACTAATGAATTTGTGTTGTCGGAAGCAGGATCCCTTCCAGAGGCTGAGTGGGCTCCTATCTAACACCCAGAAGTGAATTATCCAAGGAGACATGTGCGCTGACAAAGCAAGATATTTTATTGGGAAGGGGCGCCCGGGTGGAGAGTAGCGGGGTCAGGGGACCCAGGAGGACTGCTCTGAATGAGACCTGAAGTGTCAGGTCTTATGGTGACAGAGTTCATTTCCGGGTTATCTCTGGACAATCATTCCAGCTCAGGGTCTTGCCTGGCGGTGCGTGCATTGCTCAGCCAAGATGGATTCCAGCAAGGAGGATTCTGGGAGGGCACATGGACGGGTGTCTCCTGCCTCCTTTTGTCCTTTTTGTCCCGATTCTTCTGGTTGCTGGTGGTGGGTCATTAGCTCTGTGTTCCTTACTAGGACCTCCTGTTATAAAATAACTCACGCACGTGTTTACTATGGTGTCTGACCAGGGTGATCAGTTTCAGTTAGGGGTCCCCCTAACATTTGTGTCTTTGAGACTTTGGCTTTCTTTTAATTAAGTAAAAGAGTAAACAGTTATGTGTATTTCATAGGGCTGTGGAGAGAATCACAAATCCAGCCTGTAAACCTTAAAGAATATTACAAATATAAGAGATGGTTATTTTTTCTATCCCTTTTCCTTTTTTTCAGAAATAGAGAAGCTTCCTCCCAAAGCTCTGGGGCACCCTTGCTGCTGAGAAGACAAAGGTAAGTGAGTGAATGGCCCTTAGGCACCTGGATTCTGCCCAGGTTGGGGTGCTTAACCAAGGCCCCGAGAGCATCTGCCTGGGAGCACAGGCTTCTGGAGAGACGGGGCTGCTGGCTGCACGCAGGAAAGGGGGCGGCCAGGAGAGGCAGGAGGTACAGCATCGGTCCCGTTGTTCCATCAGGGGTGTTTTCTTGGGTAAAAGTGAAGCTTCTCCAAACCATTCCCAGCCCCAACTCAGAGAGGGGAAGCAGAGACACTGCCCAGATGAGAGACGGTGGAAGGACGGAGGAGCCACACCAGGAGTGAGGTTCTTCCTAAAGACGCTGCAAACTGGAGCAGCCACTTTCAACGGCATGCTGAAGACGGAACCATCTGGAACTCTGCAAGTGCACCTCTACTATCCCTAAAATGGTAAAAACGCATTGGAGGACTCAGCGTCTAACTCTAGACTTTTCAGAGACTGATGGATCTCTGGTATGATACCAGGCCTCTAAGTGCATGCTTACATGGAACAACAGGAAGCTTCGATAGCTCTCCATCCTTAGTGGGGTTCAGCGACTCATTATAAAGTCCTGAGTCAGGGAGAGGTCAAGAGAACTATGTGCACAATCTGAAGGCGAATGGACAGATGGAGATGACAGACAAGTATGAGCAAGCAACGCCGATTACAGAATGGGGTCTTATCAGAAGTTAGCACTGTCTGCTTGGGCTACAAGTTATGTAGACTCTGTGGAAAGCAGTTCTTGACCAAACCACATACAGACTGCAATGGAATCTTATCTGCACCACTATCCAAAGATAAGACCCTCCATTCAAATTTATGGTAACATTGTTACGTATACTCTACAGCTTCTTTCGGGCCTACATGCATCACCAGGGCCGATATCCTGGGTTATTTGTGCAAGGGTGGCCACCTCTCGGTTACTCAGAGCTCACTCCTGGCTGTGGTATGGACTTTGGCCAGGTGGGAGTGAAACCTATAGACTTAACATCAAAAGCAGGAATTTCTAACTCATTGTGCTAACTGATTTACTACTAAAACTTAGCTAAGAACACACATCATTATTATAAATGTTACACATTTCTTTCTTCTAGATAACTTATATTTAACCTAATTTTTACATAATTCTTTTATCTATTTGCTGATTTAAATAACTTTTCACTTGAAAGAATCACATATTATTGCTGCTTGTCTTTCGTGGATATAATCGAGCCTGTTTTGTCTACCTATTTCCTATGTTAAGCACATATGAAACTGCTGAGTGTTGTTTGGGGGGTTTCAAAGAGCTCCAGTAAGATAGTCCTTTATGTCTCAGCACTGAAAGAATTCAGAGACAGGCAAAGTAATAGATAAAAAGTGATTTATTAGAATAGGATGTTTGTGAGGCTTGCAAGCAGGCAGGCGAGGAGGTGTCATGCTCCGAGAATTTACTGGGCTTCAGTTTCATAATCAAAGAATAAGTGGGGAGGGGAGAAGACCGTCTTTGTCTTTCTTGAGTAGACGTCTTGAGTAGACCTTCTTTGTCTTGCTTGATATGACAGCTTCCATCACCAGTTCCTCCTCCGTGATGGGCAGGGGAGTTTTCTTGTCCTTGAAGAATCAAGCTAGATTCACAAACTATTGTCTTTCCTGTGTGTGGAGAGCACGTCCCGGGGTCACTGAGATACCGGGACAGGATGCAGGGCTCAGGCCACCACTGTTTGGTTGTCCTGGGGCACGTCCCAGCCTTCTGCCGCTTGGTTTTGTGGTTCAGCAAACCAGCTTTCTTGAGTGATCATTCACTTACATGGGTCTCCCATAATTTTTCCACTTACAGCCTACTAGTGGGATTAACTATTTATTCACATGCTTTGTCCCTTTACTCCATCCCTATCACACACACACACACACACACACACACAGACCCAGACACTTATATACTCACTGTATCATGGCAGGACTAAAACAATGTAGTCAGGGATCTATCTATAGCAGAAAGTTTTTAAAACCACATCCTTTCTGGGCACTTGCTTTTATCTAATAATCTAGTTTCCTTTTAAATTACATTGGATGGTTTCTTTCCCTTAATTCCTCAATGTGTATATCGTTTCTGATCCACTAGCTTTTCTATAACTTTTTAAACTTAATATATCCAACAGAAGAATTTATTATCTGACAAAATAATATTTCTCCACTTCTTGCTTTAGTACATTTAGTTTAACTGACAGGATATTTTATAAACACGAACTATGCAAGAAGAATGAAGGACTCCAAAACCTTGTCAAAACACATACATTCTCAAAATCAGATTTATAGAAAAACAGCAAAACCTGCAGGGTCTTAGTGACTATGCAGCCAACAACTTGGATTTCTTCCAAGATTCTGTTTGAAAGATTCCATTTAAAAACTCTAACTGCTGTGATTAGAAATGTAGAAGGAGAGATTCCTCATTTTCATCTTTAAATTCCATATCAGTCTCAAAACACCTGCCTCATCCAGTGTAACACAGAAAAGATCTGTAAATCCTGATATCCAGATGACTTTCCAGGGAAGCTGAGAGCTCAGAGAATTTATTTTCAATATTTCAGAGAACGAAATAAAAATTGCTAATTTTTTTTTTCCAAACTGAGAATAGACAGACTGATGAAACTGCCACGACTACAGTACATTAAACCAAGGTAGAGATTCGCCGCCCCTTATGGTCATTAGAAATCCTGGTTGCTGTTTTATGCGTCTGTAGGTTTAATATCAAGAGGAGAAAAGTGAACTTCTAGTTTATAGCAGGTTTTTTGCTCCATAAGGCCATTTCTCAGCATACCATGTCCATTCAGAAATATGTAATTAATGACTTCCTCACTGATAGAAAACTTGGAAAAGGATGAATCCCTGCAGATCTGGTCATTCAGTCTCACTTTGAAATTCCTTTAATGATACACATTTAAAATGATTTCCAGGAGTGGGTTTGCTCCCAACAGATATATTCTTAAGGTACTATATTAATATCTCTCTTTTCTATCTCTGCATAAAAAGGCTAGAATTCTATATTCTCCAACTGTAACTATCCATCAATAAAAACACTTTCACTTCTTAAAAATTCAAAAAAAAAGATTCATAATATAGGAATCAATATGCTAGCTATTTCACCCCATGCTATTGGACTCTGACTCACTACTTTTACCTTCTGTCTGTATTAATAATTAGGGTTAGGGTTAGTATTAATAATCTATTCAGTTCAAAGCACAACACAGAGTCTTTTATGTTTTATGTACTTATCATCCCTAATAAGTACCTTGGCTGAAACGTGTTTTTATTTCTGACCTTCTTTCCAACCACTCCATCACAAACTTTACATCAAAGTTTGCCCCTCGGTATTGTAAATACCTTTGACTAATCTACTTGAGGTATTCAGTTTTTTCTCTCTAGGATCGATGATATTTCACTCAGTCCTGTCCAACCTTTGAGACCCCATGGACTGTATCCGCCAGGCTCCTCTGTCCATGGGACTCTCCAGGCAAGAACACTGGAGTGGGCTGCCACGCCCTCCTCCAGGGGGTCTCCCCGACCCAGGAATCGAACTAATCTCCTGCACTGCAGGTGGGTTCTTCACCAGCTGAGCTACCAGGGAATCCCTAATATTTCTTCACTCTTAAAAGAAATCACACCGAAAGTAATTTCTTATTTGTAGGTCCCAAGTTTCCCCTTAGAAGTTATAATTTCTTCATTTTTGTGCCAATTTTCTGACCCTGTCTATACATTGCCCTTATAACCATACACACAGCGGCAGCTGACAAAGCAGGATTCTGCAAAGTGTGAAGAATCCTGAAATAATAACAACACTACCCCAAACACCTTGCTCCCACTGAAACATCTGAGACACAACCACGAAAAAAAATCTGCCTCTAAAGTTAGAATATGCTGTCAAGAGAAAGGTGTTTTTTCACAGGGATGAGGAAAAAAAAAAAGGCAATAGATAAATCTCAGAAACTGGGAGCAGACAAAATAGAACTGTAACCACATCAGAAATGCTGTAATTTTATGTAAAAGTTTTCAAGTGGCTTTTGAAATGAGAAAGTCAGACCTTAGATGTGAACGAAATATCTAGACACAAAGGCAAGTGTCAAATATATGTAGATGCTAAATCACAACCGTCTAGTAAGAGCAGTTAGTCAACTCCTCGGAGGGCAGGAGAAAGACATTTGACACAGTTGGAGCTTATAACCCTAGAACCAGGGTGTCCAGGGGTGAGCTAGCAGATTTACACTCAGCACAGATCCTGAAATTGGTTTCATGAGGAATTAAGGAAAACCAGTAAACGTCCCCCCAAAAATCTATACACATGCATGTGTGCTAAGTCTCCTCAGTCGTGTCTGACTCTTTGCGACCCCTGGACTGTGGCCCCCCAGGCTCTCTGTCCATGGAATTCTCCAGGCGAGAAGACTGGAGTGGGCTGCCAGTGCCTTCCTCCAGGGCATCTTCCTGATCTAGGGATTGAGCCCGCATCTCTTATGTCTCCTGCATTGGCAGGTGGGTTCTTTACCATTAGCACCACCTGGAAAACCCAGAAAAACCAATAACGTCCTCTCAAAAAATCTATATAGAGGAACAGAAATGTGTGAGAAATAGAGGCTAGATAATGATGTAAGCATCTAGTTGGGTAGTTCTTTAACAGTAGATACTGGTTTCTGGCAAACCCAAAGGTGACCAGCCAGGAAGGGAGATGATTCCAAGTGTTTGCAGTGGCTTTTTTTTTTTTTTTTTTTTTTAAGGGTAGTTCATTTGGGCTCCCCAGGTAGTTCAGTGGTCAAGAATTTGCCTGCCAATGCAGGAAACTTAAGAGACAAGGGTTCGATCCCTGGGTCAGGAAGAGCCCCTGGAGAAGGAAATGGCAGCCCACTCCAGTATTCTTGCCTGAAGAATCCCATGGACAGAGGAGCCTGGCGGGCTACAGCCCATGGGGGTCGCAAAGAACTGACCAACTGAGCACATCCACACACAGAGTTCATTGATACAGTCGTGTTAGTTTCAAGTGTGCGGCAAGGTGATATATATGCTTATATGTTCTTTTTCAGATTCCTTTATCTTAGAGGTTGTTTAAAAATGTTGAGAATAGTTCCCTGTGCAATACAGTAGGTCCCTGTTGGTTATCTATATGTATCACCTACAAATTGGTACTTGTCACCTACAAGGATCAAATTATGAACTGCTGTAGTTGCTGACCTTCAACACCCCTTGAACGTAGTTCAGGGTAGAGATTAGGAAGGAGGCACTCTGTGCTCTGGGAAGAACTGGGAGAACAGGTCTTCAGATAGATATTTTCAGGTGATAATTTCACGAGCCCCATTCTTGTATCTCCTCAATCTAGAAAAGCACTGAAATCCTTGATGGTGACATCTCCTTGTGACTGGCAGAAACCTTCTGCAAAAAATGTGGGTTTGATTGCATGTACCCACCCTTCACCAAAATCACACGTACACTGGCCTTTCCCCTACCTGCTGGAGCAGTTTCTCAGAGCTATCTGAAATGCCATCTCCTGGGCTATCGTCGTCACATCTTGCCCCAAATAAAACTTAACTCACAATGTATATTAATCCCAAACTCCTAATTTGCAGCAGCTTTTTTACCCAGACCATTATTAACATGCAACCATCAAACTGTGAAAATATTCTGTAGACAAAGTAGCCTTTACGGCATCACCACGGTGCCAGTTTTAGGAAGAGCTTTGGGGACGTTGTCAGGAGCTCTCCCACCAAATACCCCTCCCTCCCATTCACCAACATCTTAAATTTCTTCAATACTTTTATGCTCAGGTCGAGTCTTACCCACCACAAAACAAAAGTAAAATCCTTCTCCAGAATTTTGATCCCTTAATTCCTGCTTTTTCTTTGAGAATTAAACTTTACATTAATTCATATAAGTCCAGCTTCCTTTTAACACTAATAGTCTTCCTGACTCCAATCGAGAGCACTCAGCCAGCTCCAAATCATAGTGTTTCCTTGCATTTCTTTCCCCTTTGACCATGGTTATCTAATACCTCCAAAGTCGTTACACCCTATGCACTCTCCCCCCTAGTATAACTTCTGATTCAAACTGCTCCCATCAGGAAACCCCTCTTTCATCCTTTTCCATCATCCTCAGGGAAACAGCCTGACCTATTCCACTCCATTATTCCCACATGGCTGCCAAAATAATTTTCCCTAACATTTTCCATTTCATCCCTGCAATCAAAAACTACAGAGGTGATTCCTCTGGTTGAAACTGGTTAATGGAATACATGTATTTATCTCCAATACTTCCTGAAACCCCATGGAAATGACAGTGCAGACATTTGAAAATACATAACCAGCAAGGACAACAAAAACTGGGAGGAAAAAAAGAGAAGGAGAGAGATGTCCATGGGAGGGTGGGGTGACTCCCACTGGGCAGCGGAAGAAAGAGCAGCATCTGAATTAACAGAGTACTGAATGTAACAGAAGTCCCTAAGCGTTCCTGGAGACAGAGGCCAGTCAAAACCCCAGAGAGTCTGCATCAAATTAACCACCTAGAAGAAGAAAAAGCACAGATGGGTGAATGAATTGAAAACAAGAAGACCGTCTTAGTCTATTTGTACAGTTACAACTAAAAGACCATAGAATGGATGGTTTAAACAGATATTTATCATGATTTCTGGACACTGGGAAGTCCAAGAACAGCAGGTTTGGTGTCTGGTGAGGGCCCACAAGTGACAAGGTAAATAGATAAGCAGTCAAAAATAAATGAGCTGAGACCCACTATAGGAAACTCACCAAGTACGTATCCTCAGCAGTTTTAATACATATTTTAGTCCATTGGAGCAGAACAAAATGTCACCTACACCAACCCTGGGAATTCCCTGGTGTCTCAGTTGGTAAAGGATCTGCGTGCAGTGCAGGAGACCTGGATTCGATCCCTGGATCGGGAAGACCCGCTGGAGAAGGAAATGGCAACCCACCGCAGTACTGTTGGCTGGAGAATCCCGTGGTCAGAGGAGCCTGGTGGGCTACAGTCCATGGGGTCTCGAGAGTCAGTGACGTAGTGACTGAACCACCACCATCACCACCCCACTAACGCTTCGGTACAAAGATGAAGAGATGCATGTCTATTTCTAGGAGTGCCTTGCTCAAGGCCCGCTGTCTAATCACTGGCAGAACATGCATCTCAGCTCCAAACCCACGGCACTGAAACAACTTTGGAGCTATCAACTTCAAGACTGTGCCATGAGAGCATATGTCCAAACGAGAACGTCATCCTGGCGTTGAACAGGACGGTAGAAGATAAGCATGAATGAGTGCTTTTCCTGCCGCAGCTGTAGGGGATGCTCTGTCCAAGGACGGACTTCAGGTCTAGAGTTTAGAATAGCATTTCATCCGCTTACTTTAGCAAGAAAGGCTATCAGGACTCTGATGCGGTTTAATATGTGGGAAGAAATCGTTTGCTTTATCTCCTGGGCTAAAATAGCTCCCAGCATCAACGCTTGTCAACCACCTACCACAATCGCCACTGCGTTCCCATCGACTTCCAGATCCTTCTAGTTCTCAGGTGAAGCAAATTTCCTTCCTTAAAATAACTCTGATCTATGAGTCATTCTCTTATGAACTGGCTAGCGTGAATCTGCTGACCAGAGACTCGTTGTATCTTCACGAATTCAGGGAACCGAATGAACGCCTTATTCTGTAAACCTGAGTAACAGACAGCTGAACCAAATAGCAGCTGCAAATATGCCCTGAAATAAAGAAAACTCTCCCATGCTAACTTTCTCACAAGACTACTGCATCAGCCCGTGCGTTTGGATCAGGACCAGTCTCCTCTCTCACCGTTTCCCAAGAAACCTCCTCTGAAAGGCCAGACCCAGTCACTTCCTGTGCAAATCTTGCTTATGCTACTTACTGTTTCCATAAGTTTGCTAAAGTTATCCTATAATCTTTCAAGGCTTAGCTCAAATTCCTTTTGTTCAAGTAGCAGAGTCTGCTAATTCTGATGACTTATTTACAGAGCCTCCTTCCAGAGTTGGAAGTTCCGTTCATTTCAGTCGCTCAGTTGTGTCTGACTCTTTGTGACCCAATGAACCGCACCACACCAGGCCTCCCTGTCCATCACCAACTCCTGGAGTTTACCCAAACCCATGTCCATCGAGTCGGTGATGCCATCCAACCATCTCATCCTCTGTCGTCCCCTTCTCCTCCTGCCCTCAATCCCTCCCAGCATCAGGGTCTTTCCCAATGAGTCAGCTCTTTGCATGAGGTGGCCAAAGTATTGGAGTTTCAGCTTCAGCATCAGTCCTTCCAATGAACACCCAGGACTGATCTCCTTTCAGATGGACTGGTTGGATCTCCTTGCAGTCCAAGGGACTCTCAAGAGTCTTTTCCAACACCACAGTTCAAAAGCATCAATTCTTCAGCACTCAGCTTTCTTTATAGTCCAACTCTCACATCCATACATGACCACGGGAAAAACCATAGCACTGACTAGACAAACCTTTGTTGACAGAGCAATGTCTCTGCTTTTTAATATGCTGCCTAGGTTGGTCATAACTTTCCTTCCAAGGAGTAAGAGTCTTTTAATTTCATGGCTGCAGTCACCATCTGCAGTGATTTTGGAGCCCAGAAAAATAAAGTCAGCCACTATTTCCACTGTTTCTCCATCTATTTGCCATGAAGTGATGGGACCGGATGCCATGATCTTAGTTTTCTGAATATTGAGCTTTAAGCCAACTTTTTAACTCTCCTCTTTCACTTTTATCAAGAGGCTCTTTAGTTCTTCTTCACTTTCTGCCATAAGGGTGGTGTCATCTGCATATCTGAGGTTATTGATATTTCTCCCGGAAGCCTGGGGTCTAAATCCCAGCTCTGCCACTAATTTGGACAAGTCACTTCCACTTTCTGAGCTCAGATTCCTCATCTATAAAATGGGAACAACCCAATGGGGGTGGTATAGAGAAATCAGATAATGAATGTGAAAGTCCTCAGCAAGACACATCACTAATAAACACTTTTTCCTACAGCTGGAAGCTCCATGTGTCAAAATAGAGTGATAAAATTCCCATAGAAATTGGAATTGGAAGACTAGGTTCCAGAACAGGTGCTGTTTATTAATACTAAGAAAAGGATTCAAGGTAAGCAATTCAACTTTTCTGAACTCCATTTGTAGCACCTAAAAAATCCATTTAACAAATATTTTTTGTGACCCTTCTATGAGCCAGGACAAGTGTTCTAGAGTCTTGGGAGAGGTTAACAAACAAAACAGGAAGCAGACACTGTCCTTGTAGGATGGAAATGACTATAAAACCTACCTCACAGCATTAATGTGAGGTTTAAGAAAGAGGCTTAAAGGGAAAAATGCTTTTAAGTAAGGTTGTGTCCCCCTGATGTTATTGTTGCCTACTCTCATAGAATCATGAGTTGGGGCAGAGAGTACATAAGCTTTCATCAAGCAATCTTATTCTAGCAATGACGAAACAATGAAATTCATAACCACACAGCCATAGAGTTGATGCAAAAAATCCAATCTTCCACAATAGTTCTCTTTCCCCAACATCACAGTGCCTCAATACACTGGGGTATCAATGGTGGATGCTGGGCAGATGAAGATGATAAACAGAAGGGTTTGTGGGGATTCAAAGGTAATAAAGCCAACTAAAAACAGATGTGAGCCTGTTTTCACAGCAATGTTCACAGTGGGGATTTTCAGAAGAGCCAAAAGGGGGAACAGCCCGTGTCCATCAATGGATGAATGGATAAACAGAATGTGGTATATGCCTACAGTGGAATATTATTCAGCTTTAAAAAGAAATGAAGTTCTGAGACATGCATACATGACACAGATAAAACTTGAAGACATTTTACTAAGTGAAGTAAGTCAGACACAAAAGAACAAACACTGTATGACCCCGCTTATTTGAGGGACCTTGAAGAGTCAGATGTGCAGTGGCAGGAACCACAGTGACAGGGGCTGTGCGGAGATTAATGGGCACAGAGCTTCATCGGGGGTGACGGGAAGGTTTTGGAGGTGGATGGCGGTAACGATTGTGTTAGGGGAAGCACACTGCCTGACACCGCCCACCCCGGCCAGGCACCCTAGTAACCACTCCCATGAGTTGTTTCACGACAGGAGGTCCTGGTAAGGAACACGGAACTAATAAGCCACCACCAACCGGAAGAGTTTGGGAAAGGTCACAAGGAGACACCACGTGTGCGACCACCTCCCAGAATCCTTCTCGCCGGTATCCATCTTGGCTGAGCAAGGCATGGGCCACCAGGAAGGACTCTGAGTCAGAGTGATTGGCTAAGGACAACCCGGAAACTAATCCCATCACCATAAAACCGGAGACTGGGAGCCCCGCGGCAGAGCGGTCCCCTGGGCCCCTCACCCCACTGCTCTCCGCCCGGTGCCCTCCCCACTAAAATCTCTTGCCTTGGCAGCACATGTGTCTCCTCGGACATTCATTTCCGAGTGTTAGACAAGAGCCCAGTTTTGGGCCCTGGAAAGGGCCCCTTCCTGCAACAACTGCATAGTAATGTGGTTGTAGTTAGTCCTAGGAACTGTAAGCTTTAAATGGTTAAGATGATAAATTTTATGTTCATTTTGCCAGAATAAAAAAGAAACTATTGCTCTGTTGTTTTATGATCACCATGCTCCAACAATTTCCAACAATCTCAGGAAAATACTACATCCCCCCAAAAAATCTCTCCTTTAAATTCTAAAAATTTGCTACAGTTGCTGCTGAGATTCAACTGGATAGGTAAGCATATATAGAGACAGATAAGCATATATATAAATTATGTAATTATATGTATATATAACCCACTAATATACACATGTGTCTGCATGTCGAGTCGCTTCAGTCCTGTCTGACTCTTTGGGAGCCCAAGGATTGTAGCCCACCAGGCTCCTCTGTCCACGGGATTCTGCAGGCAAGCATACTGGAGTGGGTTTGTTCCCAACCCAGGGATCAAACCCAGGTCTCTTGCATCTCCTGCTTTGGAAGCTGCATTTACCACTAGTGCCAGCAGGGAAGACTATAAATATACACATGTGTATGCTTCCAATTAGGACATTTTTATTGTTATATTTTAATAAGTGTTCCATCCCACATGGGAGTTAATTTGGGGAATTCTGGGTCACAAAGCCTCCAACACATGTGAACTCAGCTACCTGTGCCCGTTTTAAAAGTTCGGTAGGAATCGTCCAAACAGACCTCAGGCACAGTCATGTCTTCCAGCTCTGTGGCACTAAGATTTCTAAGCGAGATTTAAAATTCACAGCAACAACATAGCGCTTGTAAAAGCAAATAAGTGGCAGTTGGGTTAGTTCAATCCTATCGTTCTATATGACCCCTTGGAGTTTTTATTTATGTTCAAGGTTTAAAACACTGGAACAGAATGTAAACTGCAAGGTGTAACATTTTTGTTTGGCAAGTGCAAACTTCGTTGCATATGTGTGTTTGTCTGCTTTATTCCATCATTATTACTCAAGATAGTGTTGAAATATGGAGGGATGAATGGAATGGGAAAATGGTTGCATCCAGATATCAATTACATTAAGCAATGCCTTAGTAAATGCCCATAAATGCAATGAATGAATGAATAATAAACTCAGAATACAGATAATAATGTCAAGAGCATGTCCTCTAATCCCCAATTAAAGTAAATAAATCAAGTACTTTTAGAGGAATGTATTTTTAAAAATTCAGAGATTCTATCAGATGACAAGACCTCTGGAACTGTAGGAAGAGACCTCACAGGCAGAAACAGCACGGGGAAGCAGTGTGGGAGGGATTTTTCTTTTCCATAGTCAGGTAATATGTATTCTGCAGTATCAGCCATGCTTGTGAATTCTCCGTCATGTCTCTGTACTAAGGAACACACACACACACACACACACACACACACACACACACACACACACACACACACCACACACTCTCTTTTCTGCCAAGGTTCCAGTCCCCTCCTGCTGACAGAATTGATGTTCTAATATCAATTCCATTTTCCAGCTTGAAGAGAACAATGAAGTTATCCTTTGCTAGAAAAGTTTGGGTCCATCATTCTGAAAGTATAGAGGAAAAAATGCGGCTAGTGTGGAGAGATTAAATAGACTTCAAGTCCGCTGTTACCCCTTCTCCTCAGGCCTGCACTCCAGGATAAACTTGAATCAGTTAAAACAATCCGTAGAGCAAATGGCTGGCCGGCTCCCATTTCATCTTCTGGAAGCACATGATGTGCAAAGCAAACTTTAATTTCTTTGTCTTCCTTTCAGAGACTACTGCAGAGGTGAAGTTGCGCTGTATACAGATCACAGATGGTTCATGCATTTTCCTTCATGGTTTCTTTAAGAGGTTATTATTTACCTACAGGGACAGGCACACACGGATAAGATCGCTCAGGGTCAAAGCTGACACTTTGAGCCCTGCACAAAATTTCCTCTGCTGTTACTCTATTGAGAACCAAATCTCCGTCATTCATAAAACACTGTGAATACTTCCCGTAAACCTCTCCAGAGAGAAAGATGCAGCCACAAATCCCAGCCTTGCTGAGTCTGGTATTGATTTGAAGAACAATACATTAGGAAATGTTTGTTTTGGGCCTGGGAGGGAATCTCTTCAATTGATACCCTACTGTGTCCCAAACACTGAATTATAGAAGTTTTCTTCCTTGGCTCTGTTTTATTCTCCAAAAACACAAACAATGCTTTTTTTTTTTTTTTCTAATGTAAAATGAAATGTACTCACAGTTCCTGGGGTGCAATTTAAATATGTTTTCAGTATTTCCTCCAGAAATTCACATAGAGTGTAAAATGATTCGCACAGCTTGAGTTTCTTTTTTTATTGACAGAGAATTAACTCTGCTGACTTGATACAACAAAACTAAATTAAGCCAGAATTACATTAATTTTGGTGTGTGTGTGTTTTTTTTTTTAATAGCTGCTTCAGTTAAGATAGCCTTAGTGGAAATCGCCATTTTATGCTTTATTTAACTCTGTGGAGGTTCTCACTCATTTAAGTCTCAGTATTCAACCGCTTCATTTGGGGTTTTTGTTTGTTTGTTTACTTATTCATTTGGCAAAGAAGTAGTGTGGCTGGAAATTTTTATTTCCTTTTTATGAATTCAAATCTTTCAAAACGTGAAGATCTTTTGGGCTGACTAGGCCAGCCATTTAAAAAAAGAAAAGAGCCTCTAGTAGAAGAAGTTCTAGTAACTTCCACTTCTCCTTGAATGCAAAGAATTCTCATAAATATCTCATCAATAAGAGAGAAGCAATTCAACATCTCCATCTCCTTTTCTTAATTGAACATTTCCGTCCGAATCCACCTTGGAATCTTGCTCCATGACTGAACTTCAGAGCTAATCAGCAAATGTTTCTCACTCACCGTTCTTAGAGAGCATTTCATACAAAAAGCGAGAGCCCCCCAGTCTCCCTTGGCCGCCTGTCAGATACTCATCGCCACAACAATGCTGCCTGACAATAGCCATCACACATCAGAGGCATGAAAGGACTGCAGTGTGTTGCTTATGTCTGTGGGTGGTTGGCCGAAGTCCTGTGACCTTGTCTGGGCATGATTCCCTGTCTTATGGTTGGCTAGCTGTCAGCTGCTGTAGGTGGTCCTCTGCTAGGCGGGGTGGGGCAACTGAGCTCTGTTCTATCCCAGGCCTGTGTATCCCTTTTTTAAAAAAAATTTTGTTGGAGTATAGTTGATTTACAATGTGTTAGTTGCACATATACAACAAAGTGATTCAGTTATACATATTGTTGGTGTTCAGTCACTAAAGTTGTGTATGACTCTTGGTGACCCCATGGACTGCAGCACACCAGCCTTCCCTGTCCTTTACAATCTCCCAGAGCTTGCTCAAATTCATGTCCATTGAGTCGGTGATGTCATCTAACCAGCTCATCCTCTTCCGCCCTCTTCTCCTGCCTTCAATCTTTCCCAGCATCAGGTTCTTTTCTAAGGAGTCAGCTCTTGGCATCAGGTGGCCAAAGTATTGGAGCTTCAGCATCAACATCAGTCCTTCCAATGAACATTCAGGACTGATCTCCTTTGGGATGGACTGGGGTGAGCAGTGGCTGAACAGCGCTGGAGCGGTCTATGCCGCAACCAGTAACGCTGAAGAAGCTGAAGTTGAACGGTTCTATGAAGACCTACAAGACCCTTTGAACTAAACATCCAAAAAAGATGTCCGTTTCATTATAGGGGACTGGGATGCAAAAGTAGGAAGTCAAGAAACACCTGGAGTAACAGGCAAATTTGGCCTTGGAGTACAGAATGAAGCAGGGCAAAGAATAATAGAGTTTTGCCAAGAGAATGCACTGGTTACAGCAAACACCCTCTTCCAACAACACAAGAGAAGACTCTACACATGGACATCACCAGATGGTCAACACCGAAATCAGACTGATTATATTCTTTGCAGCCAAAGATGGAGAAGCTCTATACAGTCAGCAAAAATAAGACTGGGAGCTGACTGTGGCTCAGATCATGAGTTCCTTATTGTCAAATTCAGACTGAAATTGAAGAAAGTAGGGAAAACCACTAGACCATTCAGATATGACCTAAATCAAATCCCTTATGAATATACAGTGTAAGTGAGAAATAGATTTGAGGGACTAGATCTGATAGACAGAGTGCATGATATACTATGGACAGAGGTTCATGACGTTGTACAGGAGAGAGGGATCAAGACCATCCCCAAGAAGAATAAATGCATAAAAGCAAAATGGCTGTCAGAGGAGGCCTTACAAATAGCTATGAAAAGAAGAGAAGCAAAAAGCAAAGGAGAAAAGGAAAGATATTCCCATTTGAATGCAGAGTTCCAAAGAATAGCCAGGAGAGATTAGAAAGCCTTCCTCAGCGATCAATGCAAAGAAATAGAGGAAAATAATAGATTGGGAAAGACTAGAGATCTCTTCAAGAACATCATAGATACCAAGGGAACATTCCATGCAAAGATGGGCTCAATAAAGGACAGAGATGGTATGGACCTAACAGAAGCAGAAGATATTAAGAAGAGGTGGCAAGAATACACAGAAGAACTGTATAAAAAAGATCTTCACGATCCAGGTAATCATGATGGTGTGATCACTCACCTAGAGCCAGACATCCTGGAATGTGAAGTCAAGTGGGCCTTAGGAAGCATCACTACAAACAAAGCTAGTGGCAGTGATGGAATTCCAGTTGAGCTATTTCAAATCCTACAAGATGATGCTGTGAAAGCGCTGCACTCAATATGCCAGCAAATTTGGAAAACTCAGCAGTGGCCACAGGACTGGAAAAGGTCAGTTTTCATTCCAATCCCTAAGAAAGGCAATGCCAAAGAATGCTCAAACTACCGCACAGTTGCACTCATCTCACACGCTTACAAAGTAATGCTCAAAATTCTCCAAGCCAGGCTTCAGCAATATGTGAACCATGAACTTCCAGATGTTCAAGCTGGTTTTAGAAAAGGCAGAGGAACCAGAGATCAAATTACTAACATCTGCTGGATCACCGAAAAAGCAAGAGTTCCAGAAAAACATCTATTTCTGCTTTATTGACTATGTCAAAGCCTTTGACTGTATGAATCACAATAAACTGTGGAAAATTCTGAAAGAGATGGAAATACCAGACCTCCTGACCTGCCTCTTGAGAAATCTGTATGCAGGTCAGGAAGCAACAGTCAGAACTGGACATGGAACAACAGACTGATTCTAAATAGGAAAAGGAGTACATCAAGGCTGTATATTGTCCCCCTGCTTATTTAACTTATATGCAGAGTACATCATAAGCAATGCTGGTCTGGATGAAGCACAAGCTGGAATTAAGATTGCCGGGAGAAATATCAATAACCTCAGATACACAGATGACACCACCCATATGGCAGAAATTGAAGAAGAACTAAAGAGCCTCTTGATGAAATGAAAGAGGAGAGTGAAAAAGTTGGCTTAAAGCTCAACATTCAGAAAACTAAGATCATGGCATCCAGTCCCATCACTTCATGGCAAATAGATGGGGAAACAGTGTCAGACTTTATTTTTGGGGGCTCCAAAATCACTGCAGATGGTGACTGAAGCCATGAAATTAAAAGACGCTTACTCCTTGGAAGGAAAGTTATGACCAACCTAGACAGCATATTAAAAAGCAGAGACATTACTTTGACAACAAAGGTCTGTCTAGACAAAGCTATGGTTTTTCCAGTGGTCATGTATGGATGTGAGAGTTGGACAGTGAAGAAAGCTGAGCGCTGAAGAATTGATGCTTTTAAACTGTGGTGTTGGAGAAGACTCTTTAGAGTCCCTTGGACTGCAAGGAGATCCAACCAGTCCATCCTAAAGGAAATCAGTCCTGGGTGTTCATTGGAAGGACTGATGCTGAAGCTGAAACTCCAGTACCTTGGCCACCTGATGGGAAGAGATGACTCATTGGAAAAGACCCTGATGCTGGGAAAGATTGAAGGTGGGAGGAGAAGGGGATGACAAAGGATGAGATGGTTGGATGGCATCACCGACTCAATGGACATGAGTTTAGGTAGACTCCAGGAGTTGGTGATGGACAGGGAGGCCTGGCGTGCTGCAGTCCATGGGGTCACAAAGAGTCAGACACGACTAAGCGACTGAACTGAACTGAACTGATGGACATCTTTGGGGGGTCAGTCTACCTATCACATGGAAGAATTCTGTTGTGCCATGGTAAAGGATTGAGAGAGTGTAATCCCACTCACACAGTATCTTTTAATAATGAAATGGCTAAACCCAGTCATATGGTCAAGCCAATGTTATACCGGGAGGGCAAATCACAATTATATGATGGAAAATGTGGAAGCAAGGAGGGTTAATTAATTCTACTGCAGCTTCCAAAAGACAACAGAAATGTACTTATTGATTACCATAGTACTGATGGTGTTGGTATCTTAAGCATCTCTGAGAACCATGTGGTGGTCAGGAGGAAGTGTCTTCACCACCTGGAGGTGGTCCATGATGAGGGTCCCCTGACCATGGGTTTAGCACACTGCGATCGACCACTAGCCAAAGACTCCACCGTGCCCTGCTCCACAGTCACGGCTTGTGTGCGGCAGACACAAAATACACATGATACAGTGTGTATCATGTGCTAACAATGATACATACACATGCTAATGTTCTGTACCAGGGACTGTACTAAGCCACACTCACATGTTAAAGCATCACAGTTCTATGAAGTCGATACTGTTACATCCTCTGCAGAGACACATTTCACAGATTAGAAAACCAAGGTGAAATGTTGTTACGAGGTTTATTCAAGGTCATACAGCTAGGACATGGTAGTCAGGATATGGGCCTGAAAATTGATGTTTGATAAAAATGCAGACAGCAGTGGCAGTCTTGAGGAATGATATTGGAGCAAAGACCAAGCTGTGTGCGTCAGGGAGTGAGATTCAGCGTTTCTGTTCTAAACATGTGATACTGAAGACGCAGAGAAGGAAGAATTGAACTCGCAGATCCTCGGCTCAGAGAAACCCAGACTAGAGATCTAAACTGGGGGTATCAGAGAGAGAAGGGGCTTATACTTCAACACCGGGTGAAACCACCCTTGGCAAAGGAGGGATCGAAAGGCACAGGCAGAGTTCCCAGGCCCACAGGACACCCATCGCTAGAGGTTAGGTAGCGAATGAAAAGCCAGCAAAGAGAACTAAAGGCTCGGGGAAGGAAAGAAAACAACGCGGCACCGTGGAAGTCAGGAGGGAGATGACCTGGAAAGGGCGAGACTGAGTGAAACAAATGTGCAGGAGATGGAGTTAGATCTGCAGAGAGGAGTGTCCGTCCATCTTGGAATGGGTCTTCTGGGCGACTAGAAAAGGACGTGTTCCGTGGAGTGGTAGGGACTGAAGTCGCATGAAAAGCGACCGGGCAGGTGAGGGCAAGTGTGGAATATATGTTTAAGGGGTTTCACCCTGGATGAGAACGGGAGAGTGGACAGTGGTTGTGGGAGGATAGAAGGCCAAGGGAAGTGCTTTTATATGTTTATACATATTATTCTTTAAATGATCCGCCAATATGTTGACTACAAGAGACTGCCACTGACTCTACATTTTTACATATTTATGTATTTATTTTGGCTGCCCTGGATCTTGGTTGTGGCTTGCATGTGGGATCTAATTCCTTGAGCAGGGATCAAACCCAGGCACCTTGCATTGGGAGCACGGAGTCTTACCCACTGTCCACCAGGGAAGTCCCCCAAAGTGTGGTTTTGTTGTTTGTTTTTAAGTGGGTTCTCTAGAGCACTGGTTCTCAGACTCTCCTTTATATCAGAATTATCCGGCGGGCTTATTTAAGAATAAATGCTGGGGGCCCCAAAGTTTCTGACTCAATAGGTCTTGGGTAGACGGTGAGAATTTGCATTATATTTCCCAAGTGATACTGATGCTGTGGATGCAAGGACCACACCTTGAGTATCATTGCTCTAGAGTAACATACATGCTTGCAGAAATGGTCCCGCGTGGAGAAAGGCATTGGTGATGCAAGAGAGGAAGCAGTTCAGGAGCAAAGTTCTTGAAAGTGAGTGAGAGTCTGGAATCCAAACCACAAATGCCCCTGAGCATCACAGGGAGACTACTGCCATGGAAACCAGGAGACACATTCAGGGTCGCTTAGCCCCTCTCCACAGGTCCATCTGCCTCCAGATCTGGGTCTGACGCGCCTCAGTCCGATGGGGTTGAAAGCCTGACCTGGTCCATCACACAGGATCTCAGTCCAGCACCACTAAGGCGCTCTGACTGCTAGCGCGTCTGGAGTTTCACCCCCAGCCTCTCACTCCCAGGTGGCACAGTGGTAAAAATTCCGCTGGCCAGTGTAGGAGACACAAGAGATGCGGGTTCGATTCCTGGGTTGGAAAGATTCCTTGGAGGAGGGAAATGGCAGCCCACTCCAGTGTTCCTGCCTGGAGAATCCCATGGACAGAGGAGCCTGGCGGGCTGCAGTCCACGGGGTCACAGCGTCGGACACGACTGAGAACAGAAGTGTGTACACTCTCTCCCGTGTCTCACTCCCAGTCCAGCCTTGGCGCCTGTCCATTTGCCACGGTCCCTTGAACTTAGATTTATATAGTTGTTTGGTGGAACCCTAGGGATGCTGAGACATGACTTCTGAGGTGGTGGTTGTTTAGTTGCTAAGCCATGTCTGACTCTTGGAACCCTATGGACTGCAGCCCACCAGGCTCCTCTGTCCATGGGATTTTCCAGGAAAGGATACTGGAGTGGACTGCTATGTCCCTCTCCAGGGGATCTTCCTGACGCAGGGATTGAATCCTGTATTGCAGGCAAAATCTTTACCGCTGAGCCACATGGGTAGTCAATTTTTGGGGTAGAGCTAAGGCTAGAGGAAGAAAGGGTGGAGACCACAGTGACTTCAGCCAGAGCATCTCTGCTGCCATTCAACTTCTGTACTGGGTTCTGAGTGTTTCATTTGAAGTAGCAGTGAAAGATGAACAGCTGGTGCCTTGTAGATGACTGGTGTCTCTAAATCCCAGCTGTCGTCTCTAACATGGGTTCCGATCTTCATAACTTGCCATCTTTCTACACTCCAGCTTGGATCCCCCTCCCTCAGCACGGGCAGTGATGAGGTGCCCCTAGATCCCAGTTCTCTGAGCTTCTGCTTCCTGCTGGATCTGCCTGCAGGAATATATGCAGAGTCCATGCACCTAATTCCTGGCTTAACTGAAAGGGGACCCACAACTCTCTTGGTTGGACCTTTTCCATGCCAACTGCTGGTCTGGATGGATGCTCGATCCTGTCTGTCAGTCTCCTCTCTCAGGTTCAGCTTGTTCCTGGACCATTCTCTGCGGTGTTTCCTCAGCTTTGGTGGATGAGGCTGCTTTAGGACGTCTGCTTCCCTCCTGGTGATCCCAGCCATGTGGCCCCAACCACACTTAACCTGGCAGTGTCATGACGTACTAGGGAACAGGTCAGTAAGGAAATCATGGGTGAGATGGAGCAGAGGTTAAATAGGAAGACCCTTGGTTTGGGAAAAGTTATTTTGTGACCCTGTATGAGATAGACTGTTTGTGACCCCATGAACTATAGCCCGCCAGGCTCTCCTTTCATGGGATTTTCCAGGCAAGAGTACTGGAGTAGGTTGTCATTTCCTTCTCTAGAGGATCTTCCCAACCCAGAGATCGAACCTGGGTCTCCTGCAAGGTAGGCAGACGCTTTACCATCTGCGCCTTTACCATCAGGGAAATCCATGAGATAGACAGAAATTAAAATATGCTTGCTCCTTGGAAGAAAAGCTATGGGAAACCTAGACAGCATATTAAAAAGCAGAGACATCACTTTGCCGACTGTATAGTCTGTATAGTCAAAACTGTGTTTTTCCCGACAGTCATGTATGGATGTGAGAGCTGGACCATAAAGAAGGCTGAGCACTGAAGAACTGATGCTTTCAAATTGTGGTGCTGGAGAAGACTCTAGAGAGTCCCTTGGACAGCAAGGAGATCCAACCAGTCAACCCTAAAGGAAGTCAAACCTGAATATTTACTAGAAGGACTGATGCTAAAGCTGAAGCTCCAACACTTTGGCCACTGATGCAAAGAGCCAACTCATTGGAAAAGACCTTGATGCTGGGAAAGATTGAGGTCATGAGGGGAAGGAGGAGACAGAGGGGATGGTTGGATGGCATCATCCACTCAATGGACATGAGTTTGAGCAAACTCTGGGAGATAGTGAAGGACAGGGAAGCCTGGTGTGCTGCAGTCCGTGGGGTCACAAAGAGTTGGACATGACTTAGCAACTGAACAACAATGAGATATACAAGGGCCAGGAAATTGGAAAAAAAGGGAATGTTATGGATGAGGCTAAACAATGGTCCAGGTGAGAGTTGCAGAAGCTAACAAAGGGACACATGGAAGGGAAAACAATGAATCAGGAAACGCATAAATAAACACAGAGAATCTGCGATAAAATCTGCCCACAAAGTTTTTTTTGGCACACAAGATGGTTGCATTTCACCGCCCTCGGAAGGTATCAATAGATGGACCACAGCATTTGCTTCAACCAAAGAGACGTGGGTAGAAATGATTTTGTGACATCCAGGTGAAAACATTCAGTGCTGCTGGGAGGCTCTCCACATCGTCTCTGCCCTCAGAGACCTGGATCCTTTGCAGGAGTCTTGGGAGCAGAACAGCCTGGAATGCTGGGTGTCCATCAGAATTGCCCTGGACAGGCACTTGGATGCCCACAGTACACCGAGAGTTGTGCTGGACCACTTTATCAGAGGGAGTCGGCCCGGGAACATGCGGTTTCTGCAGAACTAGCCTACCCCGTGAAGTGCATATTTTATCAAAAGCTATTTTACTGCTTGGCGAGTGTGACCTGAAGTATAAACGCCACCCCCACTGACTGCCAGCCAGTCTCCCACTCACGCAATCATTCCCTGTTTCTTCTCAGAAAGTTAGTGATGGAGGGTTTTTTGGCTTTTTTTTTTTTTTCAATACCTTAGAAAACATAAACCTTCATGAACACCGGCTGTTTTAACATCATGTAGTATGGTCCTGTCATTTTCTCCAGTCTTCTCTCCTTTCTGAAGTGAGGCCTCTGTAAACATTTCTTGGATCAGACCTAGTAACTCCCGAGAA
Source organism: Cervus canadensis (assembly GCF_019320065.1). Classification (NCBI taxonomy): domain Eukaryota; kingdom Metazoa; phylum Chordata; class Mammalia; order Artiodactyla; family Cervidae; genus Cervus; species Cervus canadensis. Next base: position 40,668,083 of record NC_057416.1, on the reverse strand, counting down.
AGACAGGAAAAGACAGGGCTGGTTTTCATGTTTCCTTTTCTCTTCTAGTTTCTTTAAAGTTCAGCGTTGGCCCTGGCAATCATACAACAGATTTTTGTTTTTCCCTTGAGCCATCAGTGACCTGAGATCTTTGGGGTTTGAAAGAAGCCAAAGTTTTGGATCCTTTTCTGAGGTTAATTGTCTTTCTAGCTAAATCTGGCAACAAATTCTTTGTTAAAATCCTTATTTGGCAAGAAAATATTAGTCAGACAATGAAAGAAATTGTGGGACACATGCACACAAATCCACACATAACTTTTTCAAAACATCTTGACCATGGACTTTCTTTCCTATTTCTTTTTAGGTAATGGTTAAGTAGCTTTGCACATTAGTATTTTATGTCACTAGCTATTTCAAGCATTAGAAAACGTTTGGCATGGTGCATTAGAATTATTTTCTAAAAAATGTCAACACATTGTCAAGAGATAAAATGTCCACAATAGTGACACAGTATAACTGTAAGATAAGGCAAATCCCAAGGGACATGTTGAATAAAACTGGGAAATTGTAACATACAATTTATTTTGTTTAAAAATGCAAGTGGATGTTTGTGAATTGCAAATGTCTAAAAATATATGCATTTTGGAAATCCCCTGGTGATCCCATGGTTAGGATTTGACGCTTTCACTGCTGGGCCCTGAGTTCGATCCCGTGTTGGGAAACTAAGATACCACAAGTCATGTGCGGTTCAGCTAAAAAAATTAATTAAAACATTTTAAAAATATATATTTGAAATCATATTCTAAGACTCACTGAAAATTTAGGAGATAAAATTGCCTAGCTTATAGCCAGAGAACTATTCATAAAAACATTGAAACTTAAATTACAAATGGACATGAACTCGGACGTGATTGAATAACCACCTCTTTATAACATCCATTCATTTTCCTTATGCAACACTCATTCTCCATGTGATATGAAAATATTACAGGATTGTCTTCTTTGGCCTCTTTGTGGCTGAGTTGGCTGTGTAAAGTCTGATAAGAATCACGAGGCTCCTTATCGTCAAGCCGTCCGTCATCATTGCCAGGAGTTTGGTGATCTGTGATGAGCGCTCATGATACCGATGTGGCTAAACCCCCATGCAAATATAATGTCACCCGGGAGGGTGCGAAAACCTTTCTCAAATGCAGAAACCCTGAGGCTCATGTTCACTTTACAGTGCTTTTCAAAGAAAAAGACAGTGCTCCATAGACTTAAAGGCTTCACGGAAAGTTAATGGGTTGCAACATGTCCACAAATTTCAGGCTGGGTTGTTTGGAAAGTAGTAGAAATAATGGCAGGGACACTGAGGTAACCAGCAGTGAATTCTGGAAAGAGATGAAGAGCCTGAGATATGCTGGATTGTGGCCAAGATGTGATGTTCAAAATGTGGTCCATGAAGCAGTAGAATCAACATTATCTGGGGACGTGTAAGAAACGCAGAACCCTGGGCCCCACCCCAGACCTCTGGAACCAGATCTGGCCTTCTAACGAGATCCCCAGGTAATTCTTTTGTATATTCAAGTTTGAGGGGCATTCATTTGTACAGTCTAGAAGGGCTGGTTGTGTGTGTTGGTTCCCAAGAGCTGTTGTTATTATCTGCTCAAGAGGTCACATTTCTACCTGCAAGGGCTTCTGACTGAAGAAACCGCTGGGGGAAAACCCACAGGGGAGTCAGACTGAGCTAACTAAGCAAGCTCGTCGCTGGAAGCAGAAACAAATGGGTGTTGAAAAGAGCAGGGAACTTTAATCAGACCCACAAGGAAGAGCAGATCAAGCAGATTCAGTAAGGCCCAGCTCTGCCAGAACAAGCTGAGTCTCAGAGCAAATGTGCTTCAGAGGCCACGGAACAACAGAAATGGGGTTTCAGGCACAGAGCCACGATCTGAGTGATTCTGCAGGCAAGCCGGCCACAGCGTTGCAAGTTTGCCACACTAGGGCCAAAGGTGTCACTTTAAAAAGGCATCTCTACTCATTACCCCCAGATTATACTTGGTTTGATTCTAAGCTAACAAATGATGGGCATTCAGCCCATACTTTCTCCCTGATTTCCCTGCCTAATTACTCTAAGTGAACTGTCATTTCTATAAATATTCATCATCTGGGGATACTGTGGCTGTTTTTCTTTTTGGTTCTTCAACCTTTAGAGGTCAGGGAGTCACCTGGAGTCACTCAAGTGGAAAATGTGAAAAACACCTGAAGATTAATGGATTTTAGGCAATTTTGAGCATAAACTCCATTTGGCACTACACATACATCAGCTTACAGGACACCATAATAGAAAATAATATGAAAACGAAGATTTCTATATATTTATGCAAATGTGTGTGCGCTCAGTCACTCAGTCGTGTCCGACTCTTGTGACCCCCCGGGCTGTAGCCCGCCAGGCTCCTCTGTCCATGGGATTCTCCAGGCAAGAATACTGGGGTGGGTTGCCATTTCCTCCTCCAGGGGATCTTCCCCATCCACAGATCAAACCTGCATCTCTTGTGTCTCCTGCATTGGCAGATGGGTTCTTTAGCACCACCTGGGAAGCCCATATTATTACATATATATATTTATAAATGTGTGTGTGTGTATATATACATGCGTGTGTGTGTGTATATATATATATGTATATATATATGTATGTATCTGAGTCACTTTGAGGTACAGAAGTTAACACAACATTTTATATCAAATATACTTCAATAAAATTTTTAGAAAAGGAAAAGAACCCAAAGGGGGCTCTTACTGACATTCCAAGGTCTGGCGGAGCCCAGGGTTATGAAAACGGAAAGCTTTCTTGCCTACGTGCATACCTTCTCCCAAGGCCTGTGCCCTAACTCTTCCCTTTCTGCTCCTTGTAACCTGGAAGACTCACCCTTCAACGCCCAAGTCAGATGTCACCTACTGGGGTATGCCTTTCAGGCTCCCCAGATGGAAGCAGTGCATTCTTTACAAGGCTGCCTCCCAAATCCAGACTTCCTCCACTGCTCCAGAGAAGGCTGCACTGAGCCTGCTGGCCTGCAAGCTCCTGCCACTAGACAGTAATCTCCTTCAGGACATGCAGTGTCTTGTTTGATCTCCACTGCTGTCAGGACACCAATGTGACCCCCCAAACCAGTAAACGTGGATCAAGAGACGCTGCATTCTTTTTTAAAAAGCTTTGCATTTTGTAGTGGAGTAGAGGCAGCTAACAGTGTTGGGACAGTTTCAGGTGGACAAAGGGACTCAGCCGCACACACACAGGTGCCCCGTCTCCCCAAACCCCCTCCCACCTGGGCGGCCACACGGCACCCAGCAGGGTCCCCTCTGCTCCAGGAGGTCCTCGCTGGTGACCCATTCTAGACACGGCAGTGTGACATGTCCAGCCCAGGCTCCCCAGCCATCCGTCCCCCACACTCTTCCCCCCCGGTAACCACAAGTTCATTCCCTCCGTCTGTGAGTCACTGTTTGTCTGTAAATAAGTCCATCTGTATCATTGCTTCTTAGACTGCGCATATAGGGGGTATCACAGGATATTTCTCCTTCTCTGAAGAGACAGCTGTATTCCTGCTTTCATCTGGGATTCACCCAGTGCCGCGGGGAGAGGAGAATATTCAGCAGGTTGAAAAATGTCAATATCAGAATCCGCAGACCGTAACAGAGCCTTTGGCCGGCAGTGGCCGTCAGCTCCTCCGGGCGCAGCAGGACTCTCCTAAGAACACCTGTGGTTCCCCCTCTCGCATCAAGGATGTAAGATTCCAAAGTCTAGAAACACTTTCTTCTGCTTCCCCCGGTGTCAAAAATCCAGGGTTACTCCCGTCTGTTCTACTCACCCTCTGTTTCCACCCGTTTCTAAACCGAGCAGAGGCCGGGAGAATGGAAACCTAAGGAATCAAAGGAACTCAGGAGGGCTGGAGCCTCGTGCCCTCGTGAGCAGACGCAGGCAGAACGTCGCGGGGCCGCCTGGGTGGGGGCGCCTGGGGGAGAACGGACTCGTGCGTGTGCGGGGCTGAGTCCCTCTGCCGTCCACCTGGAACTGTCAGTCTTGTTCACTGCCCATACTCCAAAACAAAATGAAAACTTTAATTTAAAAAAATAATAAAATTAGAAAAAAGCAGAGACTCCCCAGGGACAGCTTTTATGATGCTGAGACAAAGGATGTGGAGGAGAAAGGGAAAAGCAGGGTGGCCCTTAGAACACACGAGCGTGGGAACAGCGAAGCTCTGGACACAAGAGCCAGGCCTGTGTGTCTCGAGAGCACCACGCTGAGCCCTCCATGGGGACAGGCCTGGGGCAGCCCCCTCCCCGCCCGGTTCTGGCCCCGGAGCAGAGTCACCGGCTGTACCCTCCTCACTTCTGTCCATGCAACGCAATCAGAGAGCAAAACCACTGAAAGATCGTGGACCATCTAATACCCCAGGAGTCTCAAAACCCTGCAAGTCTGAGACGATTCTCCCCCATTCCGTAGGTGTTGAAAGAAGAGTTCTCCTTCCACAGGTCTGGATTTATATTGGATCCTTTCACTTTGAAAAACATACTGACTTAAATAGCTTTTCAAGAAATTCCATACTCTCTAGTCTGCTCATTTTTCCATGGTGTTAGTGATGGAAATGAGTGATTTTTTAATTCAACTCATGTCGCAAAGAATCTGACACGGCTGAAGCGGCTTAGCGCACACACACACACACATGTAGTGTTGTTAACACTGTACCTACCTTTGGGCACGCAGACAACTCATGTGACTGAATTCAGTAATTTCTGCAAGCAGAAAGCTGTTTACAAGTCTCTCTTTTAGGATCACGTTCTACCAGGTAACGCCTAATGGCTCTAACGTCTCACTTGTGATGTTTAATGCAATGCTTACTTTTCCAGCTAGCTGTCTTGCTGCCACTGACATACAGCTCTTTTCAAGATAAACTTCCTAGACAAGCCTTTGACTACATTTAGGTCTATTGGTTTGGAGAAGGAAATGGCAACCCTCTCCAGTACTCTTGCCTGGAAAATCCCAGGGACGGGGGAGCCTGGTGGGCTGCCGTCTATGGGGTCGCACAGAGTCGGACACGGCTGAAGCGACTTAGTAGCAGCAGCAGCAGGCATATTCGTAAAGCAGGTTTATAAGTGTGAGAAACAGGGTGGGTTTTTGGCGTCACTGGAGAACTGAGAACCATCATACCAAGTGTGAGACAAAAGGTAATTCTACATACAGAGCCCAGATCCGGGATGGGGGGGGATGCTGTAGGTCCTACCGGTGTCGCCACCTACAGATTCCTTCCCACATTCTCCACTGAGGCACCAACAGGAGAAAACAGTGGATTTTCCAGTTTGGGTTTAGCTGCCACCTTTTTCTGGTGTTCAGAAAAATAACTGCAGAGCCTGCAATGAGGAGGGAATTAATCCTGGGAGACAGAGCCTCGGCCCTCGGGGAAGAGAACAAAGCCCGGTTCTGTCTGGCCCCGCAGAGAGCCCGGCCCCCCAGACCCTCAGGGCACACAGGCGGGGTGCAGGGGGAGCGGCGGGCAAAGGCTCAACCGAGTCACCCCGAAAACGGGAGATGCTGGGGAAGACTGTGCCTCTCCGAGGGGAGACGATGGGGAGCCCACCCCGAGCTGACCCCGAAGCATGCATGCTCCACGCATCCTTTCTGAGCAGAGGCAGCCCCACAAAACGCGCAGGAAGCTGAGGGGGCGAGGCGGCCCTGCGGCGGCCACGCGCCTCTGGACCCGCTCTGCGCCGGCCGCGTGGGCAGGTTTTCCGTAGGAGACACAGAAAGTCCTTTCCGGACGAGCTTTCCGGTTACTGGCTCTGTAGATGTTTTATGAATTCTTACACTTCTCTGTTCTCCAGGACCTTCTGAACATCCCTAGAAGGGGAGCGTATTATCCTTAGCCATATTTACCTATTTTGTTTCAGGTAGAGAAATAGATTTCGGGGGTGAAGAAATTAGCTTCAGAGTTGGAAGTCACACATTACTCCCTTGCATATAATCCCGTTCCTGTCAGACATCCAGAATTAAGCAGATTTAGAGAGACAGAGCGGAGTTGCCAGGGTCCAAAGGGTAAATGGGGGGAGGGGCGCGGTGACAGCTGATGGGGAGGATGTGTGATGAAAATGTTCCAAAATTAGATTATGTTTTGCTGGTTGTTCAGCTCTACAAATATACTGAAAACCACTGAATTTTACACTGAATAGGTGAACGTTATGGTAGGTTCAATAAAACTATTTTAAAAAGTAGCATTATTTTCAGTAAATAAAACCTGAAATTACAAATGTTTTAATATTGCCACTAGCATATTTGATGTCTTTAGCTAAAATCAATTTTTTAAAATATCAAAAATGTGGTGTTGGAGAAGACTCTTGAGAGTCCCTTGGACTGCAAGGAGATCCAACCAGTCCATCCTAAAGGAGATCAGTCCTGAATTATACATTGGAAGGACTGATGCTGAAGCTCCAAAACTTTGGCCACCTGATGTGAAGAATTGACTCTTTGGAAAAGACCGTGATGCTGGGAAAGATTGAAGCAGGAGGAGAAGGGGACGACAGAGGATGAGACGGTTGGATGGCATCACTGACTCAATGGACTTGAGTTTCAGTAAGCCCCAGGAGTTGGTGATGGACAGGGAGGCCTGGCACGCTGCGGTCCATGGGGTCACAATGAGCTGGACACAACTGAGCAACTGAACTGAACTGAACTGAATAAAAATGCACAGTGTCAATGGGAAAAACATTTGAAATACTAGAGTATGGTGTCAAATGCTAATTTTGAAAATGCATATATTTAACCAAACATTTCCTTCTAATAGTTCTTATGAATTGCATGCAGCATTTAAAACACAATGATTTGAGGTATATAATGTAAAAGGTACAAAATGTTTCTTCAGTTTCAAATTTTCTCATCATCATACAGAATTAATTACGACCGACAATTTCAGAAAAGAAATGAATAGAACTGCTGTATCTAATGCAGTAATTATGTGGCATTTATGCTCACATTTAAATTAATTAAAATTCAGTAAAAGTAAAACTTCAGTTTCCCAGTCCCACTGTGAAGTGCTTGATGGCCATGTGTGGCCAGCTGGCTACAGTATAGGTGTAGCTAGCAGAGCATTTCCTCGCCAGTGAAAGGTCTATTGGGTAACATCTTCTAGAAATTCATTTACAGTCTTGGGTATGTATGATTATTCTCCCTTGGGACTCATTTTTCTTTCTGTAGTTCTTTGTGATGTGTTTTAGTTATTGTATTTAGATTTTTACTACTACTTTATAAAAATCTCATCTGAACACAGAAAAGCAAAATTGCTGGCTGTTACTATTATAATCACGTGTTAATGAGATTGGTTTTCCTCAACCTGGAAGTTTTCAGAACTGATGCTCATAAGATAACCTCCCAGGTCCTGCCTAGCATCCTTGACCGCATCTTCATCTCTGAGATGATCACTGACCATCCAGTGAAATCATTTCCACTGTGTTTAGAAATGTCTAAGAGGATCCATTCCTTACAAGGACTTGGGAAATGGCAATCAAGGGAGATTACTGGGTAGAAAATTAGAGGATTGGAGAAAAAAAAAAAAAAGGCGAGAAACAATAAAATAATCACGGGCTCCCACTTGTAACTCTAGGGTGTCTTTGGAACTGGGCCTCCTGGTGTACTTTGTAAAAAGTGAAGGATGGAGTGTTGACTTCTGTTGAATCCTGGAGGTATTTTCCAAAATAAGCAGTGAATTCCAGTACTCCTATAAGACGCATGAATCAATAAAGCCAGTAGCAAAACACAGGTTCCACTCACTCCTCTGACCGCTAGTTGCTCCTGGTCTCTCCTCATTCTGAGGTTGACTCGTCCTTTGGCAGACACCAGCAAGTGTGTCCTGCTCACAGGCAGAACGCCGGACCTCCCAAGTATTTCAAGATTGGCTGAAGGGACTCTCTATTCATGCCTAAACGCTCACGTCTGCCTGCCTTTCAAGACTCATGATGTGCCTATAGCTCAGTTTGGTTTGTATTTCATTTTATAATCTTAGCTTTGGTCTTTTCTTAAAGCCTAAAAACAAAACAGAGTTTACACCGTTTATGAATGCCCCTTCTCATCCATCAGCTACTATTCTGAAACACTTAGAACAGTGATTCACCCACAGTGAGAAGAGAGACCGACAGGTGATAAGTGAGAAGACAGGTGATGGATGGATGAGGGTAGATATAAAAGATATAAAAGACATTCATCTCCTGTGAACTATAACTGTGGGCTCTGGAACCCTGTGATTCCCAATCATACAACTTTTCCAGCACCCCCTACCCTTTTTTCTTCCCTCCGTGGAGTGGGGTCAAATGTGTTGAGGCTTCTTGTAGAGAAGTAGGTGGATACATCCCCTAGCAACCCCAGGCACACAAGGCTAACATGTCATCTTAGGACAGAATGATATATAATATTATAAACCAGATCACTAATATCTCTACACTTAGGAAAAATAAGACCATTATCAGTAGTACTTACTGGATTCAACTATCCCATCATGGACATGATAAGCCAATATAACCATTCAGCTGACAATGTTTATCTCTCGGCAAAGATTCTGAGGAGAAACTTTCAGTGACTCGGGTTATTATCACCGAGGCGGCAAAAATAACCTCAAATGAAAATCTCCCACAATAAACGACTTAAATCCAATTAGACTAAACATTACCAGCTACATCAAGGCATTAATAATGAAGCATTTCATAGATAACAGGAAGCTTTGAAGTCCCTAACACCAATTGCTACAATTCACTTAGACATCTCATCTTTGCCAAAAAACGGAGCAGGGGCATTTTAGACTCTTTTGAATTTCTGACTTACAAACATATATGCCATTTCTTACAAGGAACACTGTAAACTAGAATATAGTCTGTAATATTTAGTAGGTCAACTCCATTATATTCTAATGATTTATCAAGGATTCTACACATTGAGTCAAAGGTTTTGTTATATGCATTTAATTTCTGGTTATAAGGATAACCAGAAATTATCTTTGGATTCAATCCATCAAGAAGATCCATGCTGGTTGAGGATGTAAGCCCATAGATCTGCGTGTGTGTGCGTGTGTGTGTGTGTGTGTGTGCGTGTGCGTGTGTGTCTGGATCACAGTGGACTTTCCTGGCTGCAGTGAGCCTGGACCACAGTGAAGCTGGCTGCAGTCCTCTAGGTTCTTGGCACATTTACCAGAGAGGGAGGCAGACTTATGGTTTCATTTGAAGCAGATATTATACTTTGAAGCCACACATTAAGATCTTTAGGTTGTAATTCCAAAACCTGACAAAGATGCCACAAAAAAAGAAAACTACAGGCCAATATCACTGATGAACATAGATGCAAAAATCCTTAACAAAATTCTAGCAAACAGAATCCAACAACATATTAAAAAAATCATACACCACGACCAAGTGGGCTTTATCCCAGGAATGCAAGGATTCTTCAATATCTGCAAATCAATCAATGTAATACACCACATTAACAAATTGAAAGATAAAAACCATATGATTATCTCAATAGATGCAGAGAAAGCCTTTGACAAAATTCAACACTCATTTATGATTAAAACTCTCCAAAAAGCAGGAATAGAAGGAACATACCTCAACATAATAAAAGCTATATATGACAAACCCACAGCAAGCATCACCCTCAATGGTGAAAAATTGAAAGCATTTCCCCTGAAATCAGGAACAAGACAAGGGTGCCCACTCTCACCACTACTGTTCAACATAGTGTTGGAAGTTTTGGCCACAGCAATCAGAGCAGAAAAAGAAGTAAAAGGAATCCAGATAGGAAAAGAAGAAGTGAAACTCTCACTGTTTGCAGATGACATGATCCTCTATATAGAAAACCCTAAAGACTCTACCAGAAAATTACTAGAACTAATCAACGAATATAGTAAAGTTGCAGGATATAAAATTAACACACAGAAATCCCTTGCATTCCTATATACTAACAATGAAAAAACAGAAAGAGAAATTAAGGAAACAATACCATTCACCATTGCAACAAAAAGAATAAAATACTTAGGAGTATATCTACCTAAAGAAACAAAAGACCTATACATAGAAAACTATAAAACACTGATGAAAGAAATCAAAGAGGACACAAACAGATGGAGAAACATACCGTGTTCATGGATTGGAAGAATCAATATTGTCAAAATGGCTATTCTACCCAAAGCAATCTATAGATTCAATGCAATCCCTATCAAGCTACCAACGGTATTTTTCACAGAACTAGACCAAAGAATTTCACAATTTGTATGGAAATACAAAAAACCTCGAATAGCCAAAGTAATCTTGAGAAAGAAGAATGGAACTGGAGGAATCAACCTGCCTGACTTCAGACTCTACTACAAAGCCACAGTCATCAAGACAGTATGGTACTGGCACAAAGACAGAAATATAGATCAATGGAACAGAATAGAAAGCCCAGAGATAAATCCATGAACCTATGGACACCTTATCTTTGACAAAGGAGGCAAGGATATACAATGGAAAAAAAGACAACCTCTTTAAAAAGTGGTGCTGGGAAAACTGGTCAACCACTTGTAAAAGAATGAAACTAGAACACTTTCTAACACCATACACAAAAATAAACTCAAAATGGATTAAAGATCTAAATGTAAGAACAGAAACTATAAAACTCCTAGAGGAGAACATAGGCAAAACACTCTCCGACATAAATCACAGCAAGATCCTCTATGACCCACCTCCCAGAGTATTGGAAATAAAAGCAAAACTAAACAAATGGGACCTAATGAAACTTAAAAGCTTTTGCACTACAAAGGAAACTATAAGTAAGGTGAAAAGACAGCCCTCAGATTGGGAGAAAATAATAGCAAATGAAGAAACAGACAAAGGATTAATCTCAAAAATATACAAGCAACTCCTGCAGCTCAATTCCAGAAAAATAAATGACCCAATCAAAAAATGGGCCAAAGAACTAAACAGACATTTCTCCAAAGAAGACATACAGATGGCTAACAAACACATGAAAAGGTGCTCAACATCACTCATTATCAGAGAAATGCAAATCAAAACCACAATGAGGTACCATTACACGCCAGTCAGGATGGCTGCTATCCAAAAGTCTACAAGCAATAAATGCTGGAGAGGGTGTGGAGAAAAGGGAACCCTCTTACACTGTTGGTGGGAATGCAAACTAGTACAGCCACTATGGAAACAGTGTGGAGATTCCTTAAAAAACTGGAAATAGAACTGCCATATGACCCAGCAATACCACTTCTGGGCATACACACTGAGGAAACCAGATCTGAAAGAGACACGTGCACCCCAATGTTCATCGCAGCACTGTTTATAATAGCCAGGACATGGAAGCAACCTAGATGCCCATCAGCAGATGAATGGATAAGGAAGCTGTGGTACATATACACCATGGAATATTACTCAGCCATTAAAAAGAATTCATTTGAATCAGTTCTAATGAGATGGATGAACTGGAGCCCATTATACAGAGTGAAGTAAGCCAGAAAGATAAAGAACATTACAGCATACTAACACATATATATGGAATTTAGAAAGATGGTAACGATAACCCTATATGCAAAACAGAAAAAGAGACACAGAAATACAGAACAGACTTTTGAACTCTGTGGGAGAAGGTGAGGGTGGGATGTTTCAAAAGAACAGCATGTATACTATCTATGGTGAAACAGATCACCAGCCCAGGTGGGATGCATGAGACAAGTGCTCGGGCCTGGTGCACTGGGAAGACCCAGAGGAATCGGGTGGAGAGGGAGGTGGGAGGGGGGATCGGGATGGGGAATAAGTGTAAATCTATGGCTGATTCATATCAATGTATGACAAAACCCACTGAAATGTTGTGAAGTAATTAGCCTCCAACTAATAAAAAAATTAAAAAAAAAAAAAAAAGATCTTTAGGTTGACTCACAGACTGGCTGAAAATGACAGTTTAAGTGTGTTTGTTTTAACTGTGGCTTCCCCGGTGACTCAGATGGTAAGGCATCTGCCTGCAACACAGGAGACGCGGGTTCGATCCCTGGGTCGGGAGGATACCCTGGAAAAGGAAATGACTACCCACACCAGTACTCTTGCCTGGAATGTCCCATGGATAGAGGAGCCTGGTAGGCTACAGTTCATGAAGTCCCAAAGAGTCGGACACGACTGAGAGACTTCACTTTCACTTTCATTATAACTGTAAAATAGTGTGGTTTTAATAAACCAGTTTATCCATCCTTTATCATGCTCAGCATAAAGAATGTAATCAACATTTTTAAAGACTTCTAAAATTAAGCTGAAATTGTAAACAGAGGCGCTAAGCCAAAGGCAGCCAGAAAACAGCTTAGGCGCTCTGCTGGTTCCTGTGGTTAGTTTTGCAAAGAAGTGAACCCAGCTTTCCCAAACCCGCATCAGTCAAGTGAATCTGAGAGTGAGTCTGATCACAGTTTTATGTGCTGAGGGGCGAAGGGGCGGGGGTCCACTCTGAATGCAGTGCACAGGAGGGGAAAGCCGCCTGAGGGCGCAGAAAAGGGGCTGCCCCGTGGCCGGGAAGACGGCAGAGGCCACAGAGAGTCTGTTCGCAGCGTCTCGGAGAAGGAGCTGTCCCTCGGGCCGAAGCGGTCTCAGGTGATGGGGCACTTCTTTACAACGGAGCCCTTCCCTGCTGGCGCAGACAGTAGAGAGCCTCCCTGCAGAGCCACGCACTCCAGTGTTCGTGCCTGGAGGATCCCACGGACAGAGGAGCCCGGCGGGCTGCAGTCCACGGGGTCACAAAGAGTCGGACACGACTGAGTGCTTAGCGCTTTCTTTTAAGTGGAGCAGACCCCAGACCCCAGTCTCTCCTGATGACCAATGAGGACCTGCTGTACCACACATAGAACTCTATCTAGGACTCTCCAATAACCTACACGGGAAGAGAATCTGAAAAAGAACAGATACACGTGTGTGTGTAAACAATTCACTTTGCTGTACATCTGAGACGAACACAACATTGTTAATCAATTGTACTCCAAAATAAAATTTTAAAATAAATAAATAAATGAAATGGAGTACAGATCCAAGATTTGTTCTAGAGTCAGGCTTATTTTACAAGGAAAATAAAAACAGGGTTTAATGGTCAACATTCTACACCACCACCCAAGTAGGAAAACACCCATGAGTCCAGGTGGATGTCCGCAATGTCAGGATGGTGTTGCCTTGATATCCTATGCAGGTGTCACATTTAATTTCTTTTCTTCCAGTTTTACTGATAAATCATTGACATACGGCATTGTAAAGTTTAAGGCACACAGCATAATGTTTGAGTTACATCCATCATGAAATGATGACCACGACAAACTTAGTGGACACCATCTCATACAGATACAAAATTAAAGAAAAAGAAAAAAACCTTTTTTTCCTTTGTAGTGAAGACTCAAGATTTAGTCTCTTAACTTTCATATACAGCAAACAGCAGGATTCGTTATATTTATCATGCTGCCCGTTCCATTCCTAGTACTAAGTTGTCTTATAAGTACTTGGAAGTTTGTACCTTTTGACTAGAAGTCCTCAGGTTTTAGACTAAGGAATTTCATCAAATGTAACTTAGTTTTATGAGAAACTTCATGCTGTGTTACGTGAGCAGCACCGTCTTAATGCTTTTCGGTAGTTAATCTGCCTGGAACACGGGAGACCTGGGTTGGAGAAGCGAATTGCTACCCACTCCAGTGTTCTTGCCTGGAGAATCCCATGGACAGAGGAGCCTGGTGGGCTACAGTCCATGGGGTTGCAAAGCATCAGACACGACTGAGCGACTGAGCATACACACAGCTTAAGTAATTATTTAAAAAAGAGCCCACAGGGAGCTGAGGGCCGGAATCAGCCTCAGAAGCTGCCCTGTTTGGAGCTGCTCTCCCACCGCCTTCCTCTAAAGAGAGGGTGCAGCCCGAGCAGCCCTCTCTGGCTGAGGGCACGGTGCCTCTAGAGGAGCTGCCAGCCGGGGCGCCTGCTGACGTCACTGCTCACGGCTGGACCACAGGTCCTTCCTCAGAGGGCCGTCTGGGAAGCATGTCTCCGTGTCCACTGCCGAGGATGAGCCGGGACCCCCCGATTTCCCTGGAATGACCAGAGACCTTGGGGTCCACGTCCATGCCATGGATCCACTCAATTAGCCACAACTAGAGAGTCCCTCCCCCGGGCGTATTGTCCTGTGAGATCATAAAGGGTCACATGGTCAGATTTCCATTACTTGCAGCAGACAGCGTCCTGCTCAATACGCTGAAATGCATGTCCAGGCTCTTGACTGTAACACACTTCAGGTCAAACTTCTTTAGCCTGACTTTGAACTCTTCAGGTGTAATTCTATGATTTATTCTTCGATTGTACTTGCTGCATCTGAGATGCTGCTTATTTTGGCAACTTTTTTTCCCTCGAAGAAGAGGCTCAGACCTCAGGCCAGGCTGTATGTGTGGGCTGGAGAAGAGAAGAAAGGCAGGGAACATTCCCAGTTGAAGGAGCTTGGGATCAGAAGGAGCATCCTGCTCTTATTACGCGTGTAATAAGTATACAGAAGTGCCTGGGTTTATCAGTACCTTCGAAATGAGGCAAAGTGTATGTCCCCCCTAATTTTACTCACAGGTTAATCTAATTCTAATAAAAACAAGTATTTAAGATCTAACTCCTCCATTAACTGGCACCTCAAACTTGAGCAAGTCCAGAATCTCACTAAGCCTCCATTTCCTTGTTTTCCTCCAATTCAGAAAACGAGATGCGTAGGCTGGGTCACCTTGAGGGCTCCTTCCAACATTAAGATCCTACAGTTCTGTAAGCCACGTGTTCATTTCTGCTTCCTGAAGTGCATTTTCAATAACAGCCACCACTTAGAACCATCCAGACCCTTGCTGCTTCAATCTCCCCTTTCACCGGATGTCACCTCCATGGAGCTGCAGGCGCCAGGGGATCTGACAGACAGCTCCGCCCGATACAATGCCTACCCGCGTCAGCTGTGTGCCAGCAGCCACGCAGCCCCGGGCACAGGGCAGAGGCAGCAGGAAAGCTACCTGGGATGTCTCTGTTCCCACAGGCTGGGAGCAGTGGGAATACCTTATTACGGAATCCTTTGGGAACCAACAGAAAGAGACTCCTGGGTATTTTTTTTAAAGGGAGCCATAGTTCTTAACAATTCGCCTGGATCTAGGAAATACAGTTCTATTTGTACTGATTTGATTTTTATGTATCTGTGCATTTGCATTTATTTACTTGGCTGTGTGGGGTCTCAGTTGTGCATGCAGGTGCACGCAGGATCTTCGCTGCATCTCTTCCATGGGGCGCACGGCCTCTCCAGTTGCAGCACACAGACTCAGTAGTTGTGGCTCATGGGCTTAGCTGCTCATGGGCTTAGCTGCTCCAAGGCATGAAGGGTCTCAGTCCCTGGACCAGGGATGGAACCCATGGCCCCTGCACTGCAAGGGGGATTCCTGACCGCTGGGCCACCAGGGAAGTCCCCTCGATTTTTAAGTTAATGCCTTTCAAAGGAAGCTCTTACTTATCCACAATACACAAGGACTCTCTGCCCAGCCCCCAAAAGTACAATCGGTCCATGAGCACTCGGTTCCCGTGACAGGCAACTCACCAAAGCAGATGCCAGAATGATCCAGACACTCAACTTCACAAACACTCGGGGAGATGCAAAGAACATGCAAACTATGATGCCACCACAAAGCTTTTAAAAATAGCTAAAATGAAAAATATTGACAATGCCAGTCGCGCTGTGCACTGGATCTCTTTAATGCTGCTGGGGGGAGTGGAAGTTGGAACAATCACTTTGGAAAACAGGCTGGCAGTTTCACTCATTTAAAACATATGCTTCCCTTATGACTCAGCAATTCTCATCACTGGTATATATTCAAGAGAAATGAAGAGATATATCCACAAAAAGATTTGTAAAAGTAGCTGATTGTAGATTTTTCCACAATCCAATAGCTGGAAACAACTCTCAAATATCTCTTAGGAGGAGAAAGAAATGAAGTACTGATACCTGGGTGAACGCAACAACATTATGGTGAGCAAGAAACGCCAGATCCAAGATCATAGTGTATGATTCTCTTTACATAATGCTCATGAACAGACTCAACTTATGGTTATAAAAGAATAGCAATTCCCTCTAGGTAGACAGAATAGTGAACGGCAGGACAGGAGGGAGCTGCTTGGAAACATCCTCTGTCTTGATCCGGGCGGCTCTTACACAAGGGCATACAGAGGTGAATGTCGACTGAACAGAAATGCAAGTCACCTCACACCCATCAGAATGGCCACTATCAAAGTGTGTAAACAGTAAATGCAGGAGGGGGCACAGAAAAAGGCGCCTGGCCTACACGGCTGGTGGGCATGTAAACTGGCCGGCCAGTTTGGGAAACAGTATGGAGTTTCCTCAGAAAGCTAAGAATAAGAGCTGCCATGTGATCCAGTAACCTCGCTGCTGAGCATATATCTGGACAAAACTCTACTTCAAGGTACACGCACCCCTGTGTTCATAGCAGCACTAGTCACAATAGCCCAGACAGGGAAACAAGCTAAATGTCCATCAACAGATGAATGGATGAAGCAGGTGCGGCTTATATATACGTATATGAACACACCACGCTGAATGGAATACTGCTCAGCCATAAAAAAGAACAAAACCCTGCCTTTTGCAGCAACACGGATGAATGGAGATATCACAGTAAGCGAAGTAAGCCAGACAGAGAAAGACAAATACTATATGAAATCATTTATATGTGGAATCTAAAAAGCAACACAAATGAATCTATATACAAAACAGAGACAGACACACAGACTTAGCAAATGAAGTCACAGTTACCAAAAGGGAGAGGTGGCCAGGGGTAAATCAAGAGTCCAGCATTAAAAGATACAAATACTACTATAAATAAAACAGAGAGACAGCAAGAGCCTGCTGTGTGGCACAGGAAACTCTACTAAATATCTTGTGATAACCTATAATGGAAAAGGATTTGAAAATAGGGTTTGCAAGAGTTGGACTCGACTTAGCAACTAAACCACCACCACACACACACACACACACACACACACACACACACACATATATATATATAACTGAATCATTTTGCTCTATACCTGAAACTAACACAACATTGTAAATCAACTGTACTTAATTAAAAATAAATACATAAAGACAGGAATATTACTGAGCCATACACATTCAACTTGGGCAATTTCTTCCACATAAATTATACTTCCATTTAAAAAAATTCTCTGCTGCTCGCCATAGGGTAAGAAGGGGCTAGCTTTGTTTTCTTGTGTAAAGCCTATACTGAATATGCTGCTTCTCTTCTTGAAGCAATATTCCCAAGAAAGTTGGATCCTGCTTTCTCCACCTACACAAAGTGGCAGCCAGAGTCCAGACTGACTGCCACTTAACGGGAGGCAAAGGCAAGGCCGTCATATGAACAGCGTCCATGCACACCCACGCTTTACGTGCACGCACTGTGCATGCCATAATTTCACATTCAGGACCAGAACGAGGCGCTTACAAGGCAGGTACTGTCAGCTGCATTTTCCAGGTGAGGAAACTGGTGCTTCCAGCAGCTCAGTAGCCACCCCTGTTGAGAACAGGTACTTCAGAGTAGAGCTTCCCTACTGTCTCAGATGGTAAAGAGTCTGCCTGCTCACGCAGGAGACCCAGGGTCAACCCCTGGCCCAGGAAGACCCCTGAGGAGGACACGGCAGCCCGTCCCAGGGTTCTCGCCTGGAGGGTCCCACGCACAGAGGAGCCTGGGGGGCTACAGTCCACGGGGTCGCAGAGTCAGACACGACTGAGGGACTGAGATACACTCTGCGTTGTAAGACTGGATGTTGAATGGTTTTGTATGGATGCAACCTCTGATCTTTTTAACGCACCCTGCCTCCGGACACAGGAGAAGTGCTGGAGGCCACCTAACCCACCAGAGGAGCTGTCCACCCATCTTCCTTTTTGCTATTTTAAGGCTGGTGTCACTGGCCCCCACTGGGTGCGAGTGGGTCACGGTGTAAGCGCCTCAGGTGTGAAATGAAGCTCCTGTGCAAGAAGTGAGGAGAAATTAATGAATCACCCGCGCTCCCGCTGGCAAGGCACGGCCACCGCACCTGTTCAGGGGGAAGTGAGCGACAAAGCATGAACACACGCACGGGCGTGCACACACACGACGATATAAATCACAGTCCTTATGAATGTGCTCCTGGGAGGCTTCACGGGATATGCACCTTAATGCTAAAAATATGACAACATGATTTCTAACTGTAATTTCTAACTGTAATTCTCATTTTTCTCCACTCCAGGCTGCCTTGCATTTGGGTCAAAGAACTTTCACATCTAAAATTGTTTCAAAACAAACAGTTCTTTGGGGACGGATAGCTGTGATTAAACCTGGCAACTGTTATGAACCATATGAAAAGGACACTGAAATAATGCCATGAACGCTGCAGATTCCCATGCTCCTCTTTGTGCCTCTGCAACAACTTTTTAAAGGTTATTATTCAAAATATATTGAGGTTCAGTGTAATTATAAACACAGAATAATAAAAGCAAAACAGGCCGAATACCCAGTGTAATTTGAACATACCATGGCTGCTGAAATGTATGTGCTGGAAAACGCCTAATAAAAGGCTTGAAATTTTAAAGCAAAGTTTTTAATCTTTTGGTTATTATCTGATGCTTAGCAAAACCCAATGGTAATAAGAAGCCCAAATTGAGTGCTAACTTCTTGTGGCTTAAAAAAAGCACAACTATGATAACAAAATACACCCAAGCCTATCAAAAGCCTCCTGCAAAAACTAGAATCTCATGATACTTCAGTTCAGTTCAGTTCAGTCGCTCAGTCGTGCCTGACTCTTTGTGACCCCGTGAATGGCAGCACGCCAGGCCTCCCTGTCCATCACCAACTCCTGGAGTTTACTCAAACTCATGTCCATCGAGTCGGTGACACCATCCAGCCATCTCATCCTCTGTCGTCCCCTTCTCCTCCTGCCCCCAATCCCTCCCAGCATCAGGGTCTTTTCCAATGAGTCAACTCTTCGCATCAGGTGGCCAAAGTATTGGAGTTTCAGCTTCAGCATCAGTCCTTCCAATGAATGCCTAGCACTGATCTCTAGCATGGACTGGTTGGATCTCCTTGCAATCCAAGGGACTCTCAAGAGTCTTCTCCAACACCATAGTTCAAAAGCATCAATTTTTCGGTGCTCAGCTTTCTTTATAGTCCAACTCTCACATCCATACATGACCACTGGAAAAACCATAGCTTTGACTAGACGGACCTTTGTTGGCAAAGTAATGTCTCTGCTTTTTAATATGCTCTCTAGGTTGGTCATAACTTTCCTTCCAAGGAGTAAGTGTCTTTTAATTTCATGGCTGCAATTACCCTCTGCAGTGACTTTGGAGCCCCAAAAAATAAAGTCTGACACTGTTTCCACTGTCTCCCCATCTATTTCCCATGAAGTGATGGGACCAGATGCCATGATCTTAGTTTTCTGAATGTTAAGCTTTAAGCCAACTTTTTCACTCTCCTCTTTCACTTTCATCAAGAGGCTCTTTAATTCCTCTTCACTTTCTGCCATAAGGGTGGTGTCGTCTGCATATCTGAGGTTATTGATATTTCTCCCAGCAATCTTGATTCCAGCTTGTGCTTCATCCAGCCCAGCGTTTCTCATGATGTACTCTGCATATAAGTTAAATAAGCAGGGTGACAATATACAGCCTTGATGTACTCCTTTTCCTATTTGGAACCAGTCTGTTGTTCCATGTCCAGTTCTAACTGTTGTAAAAATCATTACAATTCCTTTGAGCTAAAACTATGAATATGCACCAAACATATCTAAGAAAAAATTGATCACTAAATTCTCTCATCAGACAGACAAATTCATGCACATCAACTGATAAAATCTAGATTCTAATCATTTCTTGGAAATACTATGCAACTAACCTCTGTATATTTATCTTCTCAAAAAAAAAAAATGCTCTGAAACTGCAGTTCAAGAAGTTACCAGATTTGTGAGCTTGAACAAATGTCTTAGCCTATGCTCCATTTTCTTATCTATCTAGCAGAAGTAATAGGAGCAAAGAAATTAAATATAGTCAAAGACAAATAAAATGGAATGTTCCAGCTGTGGGCTGCTAAGAAAAAGAATACTCTGTTTTGCCAAAAGCTGAGGATGTCATTTGCACAAAATACTGAAATCAGCTCCCTGGTGAGTTGGTCAAGGCACTTCTGCACTTGAGGCAAAACAACATTTTCTTTTTCTGAGCAGAGCCTTCATCTCCTAGGATCAGCTTATCTTTGAAGTCCCAGGCACTGATCGCTTTAGGAACATCAGCCAAACAAGGGACCACCTACCCTTAAAAACAAACCAGAGATTCAAATAAATTACCAATCTGTCTTTCACACTGTGACCTTCCACTTGGAATTTTAACCACATTTTCTTGTACCATATTTTAAAAAGACATTATTTACAGCTGACTAGAGTCTGATGAAGCAAACTGCAGGTTTCCAAAATCCTTCCAAGAGTCCATTCTCCCAAAAACTCTAGAGAAATCTAGCCATCCCAGTGTGCCTAGAGGAAACACAGAGTGCCCGCTGGTTAATAACAAACAATATTTTACTACCTGGTCTCCTTCCCTCTTTTAAACCGCATCTTTGGCAGTTACTGTTCAACACCTTTCCCATCTGTCGGCCACCATGGGGTTTTGTGCTCTTTAGAGGGATCTCAACCGGTCCCTGCTATTTAATCAACACATGATTACATGAGAACGCTTGTATCTGAACACAAACACACCACTTTCTGCAGATAGAAGCAGTCACCCACACAAAGACAAAGACGTTAATATAAGTCAGCTACACTGGGCTGGCCTGGCTCCTGAAAATTACCGGAACAGTGTGTGTGCTAGGAAGAACACTGGGCA
This sequence comes from Cervus canadensis, assembly GCF_019320065.1. Lineage (NCBI taxonomy): Eukaryota > Metazoa > Chordata > Mammalia > Artiodactyla > Cervidae > Cervus > Cervus canadensis. The sequence goes on along the minus strand of NC_057416.1, from coordinate 40,647,181 downwards.
TCGCAGCCATCCATTCCCTAGCCGTTTGGCACTTTGCATCACTCACAGATCAGCGACTCCTCAAGGACAGGCTGAAACCAAGCCTCAGCGCTCCTCTCCCTGCAAACAGATCCCCAGACCTGCAGAGGCTGGGCTGATGGAACACACTTACCGAAGCTGTGAATGTCGGGGTACCTTCCAAATGTCAGTCTCTTATCTGCATGACCAGAAATATCAAAAGCTTGATGAAATACAGGTGATTCTTCTTTTTTCTTTACCATCTAGAGCCACTGCCTGCAGATGGTGATAAGAAGGTAGCCACTCTGGTGACTGGTTTGCATCTTTATTGGTTAGTTCTCAAGATGGCCCAAGAACACACATCCTGTAAGCAGGCCAATGGGGGTAAACTGCTTCAGAGTGTGAGTCGCCAGTACATAACTAAACAGCATATGTGTAGTTGATTTCATCCGAGACACAGCGTTTCTGTAGTACCTGGGCTTTTGCACTGGACGTTTATAGAATGGACGGTGGGGAACAGGTCTTTTGCTGGTTGAGAGACCTGGATGGAGCCTTCACATGCGTCGGGAATTTTCTGATATCATATCACAAGATAGTGGAAGAGAAATGCTATACTCCCCCCAGATCACTAGATTTGTTTCCTACTGCTGTTGTGACAGGTTATCGTAAATTTAGTGGCTTGAAACAACACAAACACACGATCTTGCAGTTCTGAAAGACAGAAGTCCAAAATCGGTCTCCGCGGTCTAGAATCAGGGTGTCAGTCCAGCTTATCCTCCTGGAGGCTCTGAAGGTGGGGGTGGGGTCTCCCTCAACCTGCCCAGGCTCCTAGGGAGTTCTGGGCATCATACTGTCCTCCCCACCATCCTCAGATCACCTCCCCTCTCTGTGCCTGCCTCCTGCCTCCCTCTCGTAAAGACCCCTCAGGATAGTCCGGGAAAACCCAGGACTCTCCCATCTCAGGATCCTCAGTATCTGTGAAGCCCCTTCTACCACGGAAGGCAGCACGGTCACTGGTCACTGGCATTAGGATGTGCAGTGGTCCGTGGGCCGTTATTCTGTCATCCACAGGCACCAACCAAGCAACGTCCATTTTATTTTTTTTTAATGAACTGAGAAATTTTCATATTTCCTTATTTTTCTAAATTATTTTTGACCTCACCCCATGGCATGCAAAACTTTCCTGACAAGGGATCGAATCCACGCCTCCTGCATTGAAAGCGTGGAGTCCCAACCACTGGACCACCAGGGAAAGTCCATTTTAAATGTTTTTGTTAACTGAGTGGCTGGTCGAGCCTGGAAGGTTCCAGCAGCTCCCCTCACCCCTCTCCAAACTGCATGTGAGTTTAGGAGAAAACTAATTTACAAAATGGAAAAATGATTTGCACAGTAGACAAAACTCTCTACACTTGTCACATACACACCATGACAGAAAAGCACGGACTTTAATGGCTTTGCATTCATTTAATGGGTAACTATGATTCTAAATTCACATTTCTCGGGGTGCAAGTGAGGGCAACTGTTCTCTTATGTTTAACAGTCATGTGGGAGCTTTTTCTGTCCTTTGCCCACTTTTCTCTTCAATTGTTTATCTTTTTTGCTATTAAGTTATATGTACTTTTTATATGTTCTCAAAAAAAAATTTACTTATTTCGCTGCACTGGCTCTTATTTGTGGAATGTGGGATCTAGTTCCCTAACCAGGGATTGAACCCGGGGCCTCCACATTGGGAGCGTGGAGTCAGCCACCAGACCACGAGGGAAGCCCCTATTTGTCCTTAATATTGAGCTCATCCTGTTATATATGTTGTGGATATCTCTTTTTAGTCTATAAATTCACTTTTATTTACAATATTTTATAATACAAATTTAAATATTACATTGATTAAAATTTTTAAGTTTTTTTCCTATAATATGTGTTTGTATATTTTCTTTAACAAATCCTTTCTACATTTAAGTTACAAAAATATTTTCCTACGTTGTCTTTGGAAAATCGGGGAGTCTTTTTGTTTTAAAAATTATAACAATCATCTTTTTATATGATGCTGAATAGCGACCTACTTTTATTTTTGTTGGGAAGCCAGACAAATTTTCCAACACCATTTCACCAGACTGTCATCATGTAATAATTTGAACACCACCTCTGTTCTGTGCAATTTGTCACATATTCTTGGATCTGTTTTGCATTTTTATACAATGTTCTGTTGACCTTGTCAATATTTAACAGACAGAGCACTATATTAATCACTTTATCTTTTTAAAAAATGGCTTTAATATGGTAGGACTTCTCTTTTCTTTCTGTTTTTCTACATAAGAATTATCTCAACTATCATTGGAAATTCTATAATCCATATTAATTTTTAAATGACTTTTTTAAGTTCTTTGAAAACACTGTTAAAATTTCACTGGTGTTATGATGAAATTGTACATTAGCTTGAAGTGAAATTAGCTTGACAAACACAAACTAATCTCTCAACTTATCTCTTATATATCTTTCAATAAACTTTAAAATTTTCTTCACAAGGCCTTAAGAATATTACTCAGACTGATTCCTTGAGATTTTGCAATTTGCTGCTGTTTTGCTTTTGTGATTGATTTTCCACGTTACTCTCTGGAACTGGCTGTTCTCAGGTGTGTGTGAACACCACTCTCCTGTATGCTGATTCTTCAATAGTCTGACTAGCAAGTTTCTCGGATTATGCTGTAGACCTTTTTAATCTATAAATAATGGTAATGTATCTCTTTATTTTAAAGGAGCTTTTTATTTCTTGTCCCTTATTGCATCGGCTGTGATTACCAACAGACTGAACAGTGGGATAACGGCAGGCATCACCTTATTGTCTCTAATTCTAACTGGATGCTTCCAATTTTAGACCAGGGCTTCCCAGGTGGTTCCAGGGATAAAGAACGCCCCCTGCCTATGCAGGAGACACAAGAGGTGTAGGTGCGATCCCTGGGCTGGGAAGATCTCCTGGGGTAGGAAATGGCAACCCTCTCCTGCACTCTTGCTTGGAAAATGCCACGGACAGAGGAGCCGGGTGGGCTACCGTCTGTGAGGCCACAGAGTCGGACATTACTGAGTGAGCACACACCATGAACACTGATGAATAGATCGCGTTAGTATTTAATGTGGATCATCTGTATCACCGGGGGGTACACTCTACCTGCTAAACCGAAACCTGAAGCCGAGCAGCACCCTGGGGTCTCTCCTGCACTAACCCTTTCTGGGTTCCCTGTGTTTTCTTTGCAGGAAACAGACCTCGTCCCTGCTCTCTGACCTTCCCTGAGTCCCAGAGGGCCCGTTGGAACAGTCACCAATCGGGGAGAGGAGCGAGTGAGAAACAGCGAAGGCGCGCTCAGGAAACACCACCAGTGATAACGGGGGTGCTGGTTTCTCCTCAAGGAACATACGAAACAGGACCTCAGTGCTCCAGCCGGGGCTGAGCCCCACCCAGGAGCAGGACCGTAACCTCCGGCTGAGCACCGGATTCCGGGAGCCTCGCTGTGATGGCATCGCCCTGATCTCAGCCAATCAGAAGGCAGCCACACCCCCTGCAGCCCCGCCCCACAGCTTACCTATAAAGTCTCCTCCTCCCAAACCGCTGGGGAGCCTGCGGGTCCGGGCATGCGCCACCTGTGCTTGTCTGGCCTCGGAATAAACCTTTCTCTGCTCCACACTGACATTTCATTTTGGCAACAACATGCCTCTTTTGTGTAATGCTAGACAGAGGAGCCGGAGAAGGCAATGCACCCCACTCCAGTGTTCTTGCCTGGAAAATCCCATGGACGGAGGAGCCTGGTGGGCTGCAGTCCATGGGGTCGCTACAAGTCGGACACGACTGAGCGACGTCACTTTCACTTTTCACTTTCATGCATTGGAGGAGGAAATTGGAGAATCCCAGGGACGGGGGAGCCTGGTGGGCTGCCGTCTATGGGGTCGCACAGAGACAGACACGACTGAAGCGACTTCGCGGCAGTAGCCGCCGCAGACAGAGGAGCCTGGCCAGGCACAGTCCCTGCGGTCACAGGGAGGCAGACACGACTGGGTGACTAACTCACAGGCACAGACTTCGTTACGTTTCACTTAAACAGTTTGCAATTGCATTCATAAATGAGACGTCCTGAAATGATTCTTTCCTTTACAATCTTTGCCAGTTTTTGATGTTGACATAGTTTTACATCATTTAAAAAAAGTATCTTGAAACTAAAACTGACTGAAAGAAAAGAGTTTGCTCAGTCGTGTCTGACGCTCTGTGATCCCCTGGGCTGTAACCCACCAGGCTCCTCTGTCCACGGCATTTTCCAGGCAAGAATACTGGAGTGGGTTTCCACTTCTGCAGGCGACCTTCCCGACCCAGGGACTGAACCCAGGCCTCCTGCACTGCAAGCAGATTCTTGCATTCAGATACCATTTGAGCCACCAGGGAAACTGACTGAACCTTGATTAATTTTCTTTTTACTTGGGGATGGCGGACAAGGAGAGGGAGAAGGAAGGGACAGGAAGCTTGACCAAGTCAGTGGCTCTCCAGCATTTTGACCCCATGGACATTTTCCATGTTTATAAACTACTAAAGACCTCAGTGGACAGGGAGGCCTGGCATGCTGCAATTCACGGGGTCGCAAAGAGTTGGACATCACTGAGCAACTGAACTGAACTGAACTGAACTGAAAGACTTCAAAGAGTTTCTGTTCCTATTGGTTACATCTATGAATATTTACCATGTTAATTTCAGTAAGGGAATATCATTTACATAACACTAGTTCTCTGGAATTTGTTGAGAGTCCTTTTGTGACCTTATCAGAAATAAGTTTATGCAAGTTGGAAGATACATTTTATGCACATTAATTTAACTTTATAAATTCTGTGCTTCCATTATGTTACATTCTTACAAACACCGTTGTCTCTTTTTGTAGTCTTTATCTATATGTTTTGAAAGGACTGTGCTGAATTCTCCCAAAGTGTAATAATTTTTATTTTATGGTTCATGAATCTTGCTGAGGTTGTTAAAAGTATAAAAGTCTTGAGAGTTATATATTCTTAGTACACTGTTTTTTCTAACACCAAGTGATGTTCCTCTTTATCTGTTTTATATTTTTGGTTCCTAAGTACTTAACATTTCAGTCTTTTATTTTCAAAACTTCTCTAGCCTTAGATTTTAGGTATCAGTCTTATCAAGTGTATATGGCTTAGCTTTCATTTTAATCCTATCTAAAAACTCTCTTCATTTCAGTAAATGAATTTAATCAATTTACAGTTATTGTATGACCAAGCAGGACCCTCTGAGGTCTTCCTGGAATAGGCCCTTCCCCCTTACCCTCTGCTTTAACTGCTTTCTGAAGTACCTAGATAATAGTATCTGATGTACATTTCCTGAGTACACAAGATGCACAAGCCTCCACTAAATGGAAGATGTCAGCTACTTGAGGATCACAAGCACATGAGGGTTGATAATGTTAACTCCTGGGACACCAGTTAGTTACCTCACCATCTACCAGTCAGAGAACTGTGCACTATCTGATCACACACCCTGGAACTCCCCCGTCATCTGACCGACTGGGGAGTTCAGGGGTGTGAGCTGCCCTGGATTCCTTGCCTCTTTCCCTGCAGTAAACGCTGCACTTTCTTTCACACAACCCAAGTGTCATCAGAGTGGCTTTACCGCACACGGGCGAGCAGACCCAAGTTTGGTTCAGTAACTGCCGACTTACCCAGCCTTGACTCTGTCTCAAAGCGGACCTTGGCCCCTGTGGTGCGCACAGATATGCCAGTGGACTGTCTCCTCAGCAGATATCTTCTCATGCTCCTATCTTTTTTTGTTTAATATCCAAATTGCTATAACATATTTACCTCTCAATACAATGCTTTTATGTGATGCTTATGTAGAATAAAATTTCTGTGTGTATATGCACAGAACAACAGAATCCTTTTAGCAAAACTTTATGTGGGAAATTTCTTGAGCTATGTTCTAAATACATGAAATACCTAGTCACTGTTTGAAGACTCACATGGACACACAAGCTTCCCGTCGTCCCACTGGAAGACGGGAGGCTTAGCCATTTCAGACCAGACTTCCCTGCCCAGGAGGCTTTGGGGCTTGCCCTAAGGGCATTAACCCCTCATGGACACGTTTCCGTGTGTGAGGCTCTGCCTTCCCCGCATGCAGGTGAAAACAGATGGACTGAAGGGGCCGACTGCAGGGCATCGGTGATGTCTGTTACAGCCTTGAGTCATTCCCGGCTGTCCTATCCCTGTAAAAATTCATCATGCTGTCTATTCTTCAGTAAAAAACTTGACTTAAGTATCTTTGTAGGAAATGTATGAACTATTAACAGGGTGTCATTTCAGAAAAAGAATAAAAAAGCGGAGATGCCTTACATTAAGACTGAAACTTTCCCCAACTATTCTGGCTGGAGTTTCAAGATGACCCAATCTGCTTCAGCTTGCCTCACCAACAACACATCTCACAATTCCTGATATGACATCTGTGTTTTGGCGATAGGGAGAACGATGCTGGCCAGGCGGTTCAGCTCAGGCTTACACACATAGTTATTCACTTGGCCAGCTACTCACTTGTTAATGAGTATTTGCTGAACTCCTAGTTGTTTAAGGACTGTGCATGCTGCTGGTGATAAAATGACAATCAAGTTCTTCCTCAGCCTTCAAGGAGCTCATAGACCAGGAAGGAGAATAGATATGCAGTCAATTTAAGTGTGACAGAGAGGGTCAAGAAAACAGAAGTGTAAGTAAAGTTCCATGAGCATCAGTTTGGTCCAAGAAGTTTGGGAAAGCCATTGAAGACACATTCAAAGTAGTCAAGTTTTTGTACCCATGTTTTCTTAGGTCAGTATCACAAGGCAATCGATACAAAAAGCAAAAATAAACAAATAGGACCTAATCAAACTTGCAAGCTTGTGTAAAGCAAAGGAAATCACACAAAACAGGAAAAGTCAATCAACAGAAAAGGAGAAAATACTTGAAACTGTGCAATCCACAAGAGCTTAATTTCCAAAATGTACAGACAGCTCATACAACTCAACAACAAAACAACCCAATCGAAAAACAGGCAGATCTAAACAGATATTTCTCTAAAGAAGACATACAGATGGCCAACAGGCACATGAAAAGATGCTCAAAATTGAAAATTATTAGAGAAATCCAAATCAAAGTTACAATGAGGTACCACCTCAGACCAGTCAGAAAGGCCATCAGTAAAAAAATTACAAATAACAAAGGCTGGCGGGGGGGAGTGGAGAAAAGACAACCCTCCTACACCGTTGGTGGGAACGTAAGTTGGTGCAGCCACCGTGGAAAACAGTCTGGGGTTCCTCAGAAACTAAAAACAGAAAGAATATATGATCCAGCAATCCCACTCCTGGGCACATGCCCAGATGAAACTATAATTCAAAAAGATACATTCACCCTTATGTACACAGCAGCACTATTCAGAGCACCAAGACTTGGAAGCAACTTAAATGTTCATCCACAGATGAATGAGTAAAGATGTGCGTTGCACATGCACAATGGAATGCTACTCAGCCAAAGAAAAGGAGGGATAACGCCCTTCGCAGCAGCGTGGATGGACCTGGAGAAGATCATGCTGAGTGAAGCAAGTCAGAGAAACACTGTATGATATCCCTTAAGTGTGGAATCTAAACTATGACAGAAATGAACTTATCTACGAAACGGAAACAAACTCACAGACTCAAAGAACAGACTTGTGGTTGCCAAGCGGGAAGGAGGGTGGGGGGTGTGGACTGGGATTTGGGGTCAGCAGATGCAATATTATGTACGGGATGGATAAACAGCAAGGTCCTACTACAGAGCACGGGGAAATATACTCCCCATCCTGTGATAAACCATCAGGGAAAAGAACGTAAGAAAGAATCATATATATATGTTCAATCAAAATATATATATATAGTCAATATATGTATTCAATCTATATACATATTCAATATATATATTCAACCATGTATATATACTCAATATATATACTCAATCTATATATATATTCAACCATGTATATATATTCAATCAATATATATATATTCAATATATTTATCACTTGACTGTACAGCAGAAATTAACCCACCATTGTAAATCAACTATACTTCAATAAAATAAATTTTTTAAAATTAAAAAATAAAGCCGAAGTAGGATTTTGATGCGCCGAAAGGCAGAGCCGAGACAGGTGAGGCCGCCGGCGTGAGGCTGCGCCCCGCGCCCGGTGACGCGGCCCCCAGCGGCGCGGCCAGGCTCCGGCTGGCGAGGAGAGGAAGGAGCTGGTGCGGCAGCTGGTGTCATCGCAGGGACCTGTAATTGCGCGCTACTGTGCCGAGAGTCTATTCTGTAGTAAGGAAAACAGAAACGGTGTTTCAGTGAGGAAATGACATCCACAAACCAGCGTTTTCGGAAATTGAGACTTCAACTGGAGGATGAGTTGGAGTGAGAAGAGTGAGGTCAGTGGCGGAGCTTCAAAAGGCTCCAGGGACTGTGTGTTTAGGAGAGCTTAGACCTGTTATCTCTATAAATGTTTAAGGTTCACCACTAGAGGCACAGTCATGGCCCCAGGCAGGCAGGCAAGGAACTATGCTAGCAATATGCACCTTTGTTATACAAATAAAGGAAGATACAGCCCTCTCTGGAAATCTAAAATATATCTGCAGAGGTGAGATGAGGCAAAGAAGCACGACTTAAACAGCCCCCGTTACAAAATTAAGTAAAACAATAAAGGAGGAAATGAGCACATAAAACAGAGGTGAATGTGTAAGGAACAGATAAGGGTGTTTTATTGGCTAAGCCACTAAATTAACAAAAAAAGAAAGCCCAGCTCTTGCCAGGGAAAAGTCACTCAATGTACAGCTTTGTTTCACAAAAAAAGGGCAGGGGTGAAAAGTTGTGTACAACAGATCCAAGAGGACATGAGGCATGGGCCCCTCCCCCAGAATTTCAGAGAGATCCAATTTGTATGTGTAAAGTATGCAGAAGTAACAACCCAAAACGTAAACATTTCCTTGTAAAAAATGGTTAAACTTCCAATAAATAAAGCTGTCGTCCAAGAAGTAAATTTATAAGGAGATGGAGGGACTCCACGGGCAAAAAGGCTGCTTACCAAAATCTCAGAAGGAACACAGACACACACACAAACGGCTTGTATATTCAAGAGAGATTTACTGAGCACCTTCTAGGGTTGCAGATACAGTGATGAATAAAACATATAAACCCCTGCTCTCACGAAACACTCATTCTCATCCTTTCAATCAGTCTGTTCTTTCTCTTACTTTTAATTTTTTAGAAGTCTTTTTTTTTTTTTTTGCTATGGACCAGTTTTTTTTTTAAAGTCTGTTTTGAATTTGTTACAATATTGCTTCTGTTCCATGTTTTGCCTTTTTGGCCGTGAGGCCTGTGGGATCTTGGTTCCCCAAGCAAGGATGGAACCTGCACCCTCTGTGTTGGAAGAAGTCTCAACCACTGGACCACCAGAGAAGTCTCCCAAATGTCCCTTGACGTTCTGAAACACAAATCCTGTCTCACTCCTCCTGCTTAACCCCCTCAGAGGTGTCCAAGCATGAATTCTGTGGAGGAAGAAAATGTGCCACCTCAAAATTATAACACAGATGATTTCCAGCTGCAAATCATCAAGACCCAAGGGACTCAAGAAGAACCTCTGGCTCCTGCCTTAGCTTCTGAAGGATTTAGATAGAGCGTCTCCCACAGGAGCACAGCTGTTGTTGGGGATAATCTGCAGTGAACACGGGCTGGTGTGAAGCTCCGGGTCCTCCTGTCTCTGCCGCGCCACCAAATATTTGTCTACCTCACATTTGCTCTTTCGTCTTCCTGTAAATTGCCTTCCTTGACCTTTGAAGTCCCAAACCAATACCCTCAACATCCTCATTTGTCTTTAGCCAAAGATGCTATTTAAAGGGAGAGTTTCAGCCATTTCAGCAAGTCACTCAGTTTTCCGGCATCTTCCTCTTGTGTGTGCATGTTATAAATTTTGTCTGATTTTCTCCTGTTATCTGTCTCACGTCAGTTTAATTCTTAGAGCAGCCAGAATAGCCTAGAAGGGTAGGGTGAAATGTCTTCCTCACTTAGTACTGTTGGCTGGACAAAAAAAAATATATACACATATATATATATACAACCTAAAAGTTGAAGTGGTGGTGGTTTAGTCGCTCAGTCGTGCCTGACTCTTTGCCACCCCATGGACCGCAGCCCACCAGGCTCTTCTGTCCACGGGATTCTCCAGGTGAGAATACTACAGTGGTTGCCATGCCCTCTTCAAGGGGATCTTCCCAACCCAGGGATCGAACCCAGGTCTCCTGCATTGCAGGTGGATTCTTTACCAACTGAGCCACCAGGGAAGCCCTAGAAGTTGAGAATTGTTTTATTCAACAGATCTTCTGAGGACTTAAGTCCAAAAAAGATCATTCTAAGGGTCAGTTCCAATGAAGGGAGAAGCCAGGAGATATAGGAGTTTTCACAACAGAAATCAAGTGGTGGGAACATCAAGATATTACTGTTAATTAAAGAAAGCGAGACGTCTCAAGTCAAGGAATTTAGTACTTTTCTATGTCTGGGAAGATGCAGGAGCGTGGGCTCACTGAATTCACTCCTCTGACGTGCACCTCAGCTATCTAGGGCGAGGATCCTGTTTTCTCCACCCTGAATACCTCAGGGTGCACAGCTGGGGCAGCCGCGGAGGCTGACGGCTTAAGGGCTCCAGCATCCTTTGTTTCCTGATACGAAGGGTGGTGTGTTTCATCTGTATCACCGTCTGCAAGCCCGACCCCTCCTCACCTCTCTGTTCCTCTCCGGCCTCACTTTCCGCCATCAGCGTCCTTGCCTCCAGCAAGTCCCACTACCCTGGTGTTTATGCTCCTCAGACGCTCCAGGCTGGTTCCTATTCTGGAGTTTTCCCTTGTTCTCGTCTACCTGGCAAGACGTCTCCCAGATTTTCACACGCTGGCTCCCCAGGCCCTGCAGACTCAGTTCAAATGTTATCTCCTTGGGGACACTTTCTAGACTGCACTGACTCAGAGTACTTAGCACTTCAGAATTATTCGTGTATGTCCTCCGAGCTCCGTGAGAGCAGGGACCGTGGTGAGAACATGCAACAGTGTCTGTGACAGCCTGACAGATGGTGGGTGTTCAAAAACCGCTTGTTAAAGGGCCACACGGGGGGTGTGTGTCTGTGGCTTAGTGAAATAGCCATGATGTAGGAGGTACATGGATCCCACGTTGAACAGCTGCAACCAGCCTCTGCCTCACGCCTCAAGATGAAATGCGTACCAGCAGGAGCACCAGGCCCTGACTGGGTGAAAGGAAAAGTGACCACCTTTTTCTCATTCTTGAAGACAAGGGGATTTCCCAGCCCACACATGCACAGCGAAGGTCCTCAGTCTAAACAGGGGATCAAAGATGCATGTACCTCCCAGGAAGGACCCTGAGTCAGGTCAGGGGCTGGCACAAGCAAGATGATTGGGCAGAGACAACCCAGAGGACTGGCCCCGTGCAAGCGATCTAAGCCACCCTCACTGGGCACAGCTCTCTCCACGTTTGCCCATGTGCCTTTCCGCATGTACTCTGCTTCTCATCAACCCTTTATCTGTTGCACCATCTTGGTGTCTTTGCTGAATTCTTTCTTCAAAGAAGACAAGGATCAAGGTCCTGCTTCCAGCCATCTCACCCCTCAAATTCAGTCATGCTAAGCTATTGCAACTTAGACAACTGCACAGCTGGTAGAGTCTAAAGAAAGACGAGCTCTTCCTCCCAACTCACACCGCTAATGTGCGCCCAGCTCAGCGGGTTCTCAGATAAACCACCGATGGCCGGTGGCTGGTGGCAGCAGCGATCTTGGTGGTGAAGATGACTGAATGAGCCGTCCTGCGATGGAGCCGGAGGAAGCGAGTCTGTGCACAGGCCGACAACCTCAACCCACGACCTCCAACCACCAGCTCAGAAAAGGTGAGAAAGGAAATTACACTCTGCTCCTGGACTGCACCTGTGACTTGCAAGTTACCCGTTCCCCCTTCGACCTTCTCTGAGCACAAGGCCCTGCTGGTTTTGACCAGTATTTTCCCTACAATGAAATGTAAACAGCAGTACATCTGTGCACTCATTCATTCATTCAGATTTTGAGTTAGACTCCAATATTTGTTGACACTCCTAAACCTTCTACAAATCTCCCAAGCCACTAAAAGGATCAAAGTTGACTCTGAAGTCCTTAGACACACTGCTTTGCCTCCAATCTGGTGGCAAGGAGGGTCCAGGTAATGTTTGTGTGGCCTTTTAGTCCCAACAGTATTTAAAATACAAATGCTGAGGGTCACGTCACAGGCAGGCGTGATCTGAACCTGGAAGAAGCACTCCTGCACCTTTGATGACCCTGTCGAGTGCCCAGTGCCAAACTCAGGTGCACTGACTTTCCAATCAACCGTGTCTGGGCTGGTCAGCTCAGAAAAGGCGGCCCCAGCTACAGCAACGCTCCTGACAATCTACTTGTAATGCAGTAAGTCACTCATAAAAGAAAGGGGGAAAAAACAGACTTAAACTGCCTCTCAGCCTCTGTTTTTGTGATAGAATGGAGAGTTTTTGCTACTTTGAGAATGATTACAATGTGTGTATACTAGCAGGAGTAGAATGTAAAACCAAAATATAAAAGAGCTTTCAATGTATTCATTTTACAGTGGAATAAAGGACGTCAGGAATGAAGGAAAACAGCTCACTCCTACAGATGCAGAGAAAAGACAGGGTTTGGGTCACAGAGAGGGCCGCCCCCACCTCTGCCCTCCTCGGAACAGGCTGAGAAGGGGAGGAGCGGGTCCCCGGCACCCAGGCAGAAGTCCCCCCACCAGCCCGCAAACCCAGAGACGTGTCACAGCCGAGCCGGCCGTGGAGCCCCGGGGCGGTCTCCTCGCGGCTCAGCCTCTCTGTTCCCAGCTGGGAAACCAGAGGGTGGGAGAGGACCTCCGTGGTTCCTGTCCTTCCTGCCATTCCAGCAGCTTGTTTTTTACCACCTGCAGGAAATCACGGGAATAAAAACGATACTTTTCCCTCCTTTCAATGAGAAGTAAAACATGACTTATTTACATTCAAATTTTAAAAGATCAAGTAGAACTTCACCTCTTCTTGTTGTTCCGGGTTTTCCCAATAGTATGTTTTCAATCTACTTCCATATAACTCAGGGCCTAAAGATGTTTCTTCCAAATTGTACCTTTCACATGTGCTACTGGACAGTATTTACATTTTTAATGAATAAGTGTGTGTTTTCTTTAGGAAGCTGTGTTTGGTCGCTTCTTCTCTTAGCAATCTATGACGATGAGTATTTTATGTGTGCAGAGTTTTTAAGCTGATATTTACATTATATAGAGAGTATCTGCCTTAAGACAGCTTCATCTGTGACCCTACATTTATAGCTTTTTAAGCTTAGAATTGCAATACTGATGGATGCTCACATTTACCATAGCTGAGAGACGACTACCTAAGAACACATTCCATACTGGGACAGAAAGCTTATCTACAGCATGTGTGCATAGTGAAAATACTAATTCCATCATTCACTTTTATTTTTGTAGATATTCTTCAGTGTTTGGGTTTCTTTTGCACCAAACTATACTTGAAATGGACAACCATGAATGGCCCATAAAATTAACCCTCTTCCCACAACAGTCAATTAAATCTTTTCTTTCTGAAATTGATGCCTTATTATTTGAGTCAACATGAACCAAGAATGAAAGATAGCGAACCCACCTCTCTGTGAGATTAAATTGTCCCACACCTCCCGCAAAGTGAGGAAAAAGAAACTTGGAGTAAATGACCAGCTCAGGCCAGTACAGAGGCTGAGATAAGAAAGCTGCTGTGCTGATTCTTCTAGAATCAGATGATGTGACTTGTGTCATCATTAAAAAAAAATTTCTGAAGTATAGTTGATTTACAGTGTTCTATACATTTCAGGTGAAAGTGAAAGAGGAGAGTGAAAAAGTTGGCTTAAAGCTCAACATTCAGAAAACTAAGATCATGGCATCTGGTCCCATCACCTCATGGGAAATAGGTGGGGAGACAGTGGAAACAGTGTCAGACTTTATTTTTTGGGGCTCCAAAATCACTGCAGATGGTGATTGCAGCCATGAAATTAAAAGACACTTATTCCTTGGAAGGAAAGTTATGACCAACCTAGATAGCATATTAAAAAGCAGAGACATTACTTTGCCAACAAAGGTCCATCTAGTCAAGGCTATGGTTTTTCCAGTGGTCATGTATGGATGTGAGAGTTGGACTGTGAAGAAAGCTGAGCGCCAAAGAATTGATGCTTTTGAACTGTGGTGTTGGAGAAGACTCTTGAGAGTCCCTTGGGCTGCAAGGAGATCCAACCAGTCCATCCTAGAGGAGATCAGTCCTGGGTGTTCATTGGAAGGACTGATGCTGAAGCTGAAACTCCAATACTTTGGCCACCTGATGTGAAGAGTTGACTCATTGGAAAAGACCCTGATGCTGGGAGGGATTGGGGTCAGGAGGAGAAGGGGACAACAGAGGATGAGATGGCTGGATGGCATCCCCGACTCGATGGACATGAGTTTGAGTGGACTCTGGGAGTTGGTGATGGACAGAGAGGCCTGGCGTGCTGTGATTCATGGGATCGCAAAGAGTTGGACATGACTGAGCGACTGAACTGAACTGCACTGATCCATTTCAGGTGTACAGCAAAGTGATTCGGCTATATGTATGTATATGTGTATATATATATAATACATACACACACACACACATATATATATATATATATATATATATTCTTTTTCAGGTTCTTTTCATCATAGGTCATGACAGGACATTGAATATCGTTCCCTGTGCTATATGATAGCTCCCTGTTGGTTATCTACTTTATATACAGCAGTGTGTCAAATGATGTGATTTAATATTCTTCTGAGTTAGAAAACTAAACAGGCTTGGTGATACTGCCATTACAGCGTTTTATCTGAACAAGAGAACTTGGTGGGCCTAGCATTATAGTTCAGTCCTAGACCCGTCACAATGGAATCTGGAAGAAACTCTGCCCTGAATGTGGTCAGAATTTTAAAGACTTGGCATCCTGTAATACTGAAACTACCAAATGACGTCAAGTAACAACAAAAATAAAAATAGATTAGACCATATCAGTCGAAAACTTCTGTGCGTTAAAAGACACGATCAGCAGAGTGAGAAGGCAACCTGCAGAATGGAAAAAAACATTTGCGAATCATGTATCTGAAAGTCACCAGGTAAGTAAAGTAACTTACAACTCAATAACAAAAGCAAACAGCTTGCTTAAACACTGGCGAAGCCCTGTCTAGGCACCTCCCCAAGGGAAGCCAATGCAGACTGGCGGTCCGGGGTTAGACTCTGCCTGCCGGTGCCGGGGACACGGGTTCGCTCCCTGCCCCGGGAGAATTCCCCATCTGCGGAGCAACCGAGCCCGTGGGCCTCAGCTCGGAGCCTCCCCGCTCCCCCCCGCGTCCTGCCGCTGCCGCCGCCCACGCGCCCGCGCCTCTGACCGGAGAGGAGCGCGGCTTGCTGCCGCTAGAGGACGTCTGCACGCCGCAGCGGACCCGCGCAGCCATGAACAAATGATTTTAAAATTCTGTTAAATAAAAGAAAACCAATGGCCAATAAGCACACGAACAGGTGCTTGACATCTCTCATTTAGGGGAGCGCAAGTCAAAGTCACCGTTAGATCCGCCTCACACCATCAGGAGGGCGGCCACCGAGAAAGAATGGGTGAGGATGTGGGAAACGGGGACTTCCGCGCACCGTCGGTGGGAATACACGATGCTGCAGCTGCGAGGAAAACAGGATGGCAGTTCTTTAAAAAATTAAAATAAGAGTCAACCAGACAACCCAGTAATTCCACTTCTGAGTCTATACCCAGAAGAACTGAAAGCAGGGTCTTGAAGAGAGATTTGTACACACATGTTCATAGCGGCACTATTCACAACAGTAACTTAAAAATCTACCAAGGAATGAACGGGTTAAAAAAAATGTGCTACAAACAACAGTTAGGGTTAGCGTTAACAAGGAAGGGAATTCTGACACATGTTACACCGTGGATGATCCCTGAGTATGTACATTACCTACATTGCTAAGTCACTTCAGTCGTGTCCGACTCTGTGCGACCCTGTCCCTGGGATTCTCCAGGCAAGGACACTGGAGTGGGTTGCCATTTCCTTCTCCAATGCATAAAAGTGAAAAGTGAAAGTGAAATCGCTCAGTCATGTCTGACTCTTCGAGACCCCATGGACTGCAGCCTACCAGGCTCCTCCGTCCATGGGATTTTCCAGGCAAGAGTACTGGAGTGGGGTGCCATCGCCTTCTCCGGTTGCCTACATTATGCTAAGTGAAATAAGCCAGTCGCGCGAAGACAAATAAGCATGATTCTACTCATAAGCGGTACCTCCTACAAAGTCAAATTCAGAGTAGAAGGGGCTTCCCTTGTGGCTCAGCTGGTAAAGAATCCGCCTGCAATGCGGGACACCTGGGTTCGATCCCTGGGTTGGGAAGATCCCTTGGAGAAGGGAAAGGCTACCCACTCCAGTATTCTGGCCTGGAGAATTCCACGCACTGTATAATCCATGGGGTCGCAAAGAGTGTACCTGACTGAGCAACTTTCACTTTCAGAAAGTAGAAAGGTGGTTGCCAGAAGGTGGGGGAACAGAAAGATGGGGAGTTGTTCAATGGATCCAGAGTTGCACTTTTACAAGAAAACTTCTGCAGATTAGTTGCAAAACAATGTGAATGTACCCTAACCCTAAATGTGCACACTTAAAAATGGGTAAGATGGAAATTTTTATGTCATGTGTGTTTTACCATAATTTTAAAAAATTCTTTGAATTGTGTCAGGTATTTATATCAGTATTTACCCACTACCCATTATTGCACTTCTGGCTTGCTTTGACCAAGTCTAATATTTGCTTATTAAAAATAATGCTGCAGTAAAAAATGTTAACACCTTAAGCTCTCTGTGCTTTGTATTTGGTTTAACCCTATACTAGTTATCAGGAGCTAAATTAGTAGATCATAGATTATCAACATATTTAAAGCTATTTACTTATAAGAATTTACCTTTAAATGTATTGAATTAATGTCAGTTGTTTAGGAAATCTGCCAGGACCTGGTTATAAGTGGTCTCAAAATTTTAGATAAATATTTTTCTCGAAGTTTGCCAATGTTCTTGAAAGGTACTATATTTTGAATTTTAAAATCTGCAATAAGCCTTTTCTACAGAAGAAAAACATTGATAAGGTTGTTATTATACATACATATGAGAATATTTAACATCATTTACAACAATATTTAACATCATGTTACAATATTTAACATCATCATGATGTATGTAACATCATTCACATACATATGAGAATATTTAACATCATATTTAACATCATTAAATATTTAACATCATTTAATGTCTGTGATGAGATCCACTCAGAATTCATGATCAAAAAATTACCAGTCCCTGTTTCAATTTTGCTACCAGGCAGAGTCTGCTATATCTCTCCCCATATTTCTCACTTTGCTCTGAATGCTGGAAGTTGGGGGGATACTCTTCACCCAGAGTTTGCTACAATGTTCCTCTACTTTTACTTGAGAGGATAGGGATGGGAGCCACAGAGCAGGAGTGGGGCAGGGAATTTTATATACTTTATTCTGCATGTGATGTCATTGTCCAGATTCCCGTTTTACCAACATAACTGATGCTTGACTTGTAACTTGCTGCTACTGCTGCTAAGTCACTTCAGTTGTGTCTGACTCTGTGCGACCCCACAGACGGCAGCCCACCAGGCTCCCCTGTCCCTGGGATCCTCCAGGCAAGAACACTGGAGTGGATTGCCATTTCCTTCTCCAATGCATGAAAGTGAAAAGGGAAAGTGAAGTCGCTCAGTTGTGTCCGACTCTGTGCGACCCCATGGACCGCAGCCCACCAGGCTCCTCCGTCCATGGGATTTTCCAGGCAAGAGTACTGGAGTGGGGTGCCATTGCCTTCTCCAGACTTGTAACTTGACCTGCATCAAATAGTGATTCTTGGCCTCACTATATTCAAGTTTTTCTTGTAAGTTGCAACAAGACTTTTTGAAAGTAAAGAGGATATGTAAATAAACAATCTAAACCCGTAATTTCAATGTCAGAACGTCACTGTATTTGGCCCTGAGCACTAAAGGCTGGAGGGACGTCGGAGCCAGAGGAAGTCAACTACTCTCCAGGCCCGTCCTGTGACGAACAAGGTCCCGGGAGGCGACCTCAGTGACCCGAGGCATACAGCTGGCCCGGGGCTGCACCGCCATCTCCTCATGCAAAATAAAGTGGAATCATCATTTACGGCTTACTTTTACTTCCCGGGCAAGCATCTCACTACCTATTAGGCTCAGGATCTATTATCTCTCAAGCAAAGAATGAAACCGAGCTTTAAACATATTAATAAAATCAGTCTGTACTAAAGTGCACTGCAACCATATGAATCATAAACATTCAAACTTCATGTGCAAAACTCATTCTTACTATTTTCCAATAAAAGTTTAAATTATTCACTCTTACCCTAATAAGAGCTCTGTTCTCCAGAATTGTTACCTGCTTTATTCATTTATATCCTTGAGGGGAAAAAAAGCTAATTTAAATTGATACTTGTTACCATTTAACCTACTTCTAGAATTTACCCTAAGGAAATCAGTGAGAAATATATGAAATAAGTATGTACAAAAATGTCAATACGACTATTTATTTTTTAAATGAAGAATATTTTTATAAAAAGAAAATGGAGATTGTGTGAAATGTCCAACAATAAGAAATTATTTAAATAATACATCACATAAAGGAATTTGGAAAAGCAATTAAAAATCATGATGCAGACCTGTAGTTATTGCATGGGTAAAAAGACAATCCCATTAATCTAAACAAACACATACGGTCATACTTTTTTAGTATTATTAACTACCTTGAAGGATATTCTAAAATGCGCTTGGAGTTGTCTCTACATGACAGGGCAGCAAATGAGCTATATTTTCATATACATATGTGTATAAATATATGTGTGTGTGTGTAGATATATATATACAGAGCCTTCTTGCAATTTTTATAAAGAGAAGGTAATATAATCAGTAAAAGGACAACTAAGCTATTTCTATCTAGAAAAATTAACTATTTAAATATCTGCAAAATTAACTTACCATAATATCAAATGATAATGAACCTGGCTTAAAAATCCCCAGCAGTAATCATAGATTTATTTTTACAAATATTTATGATACCTTATGATCCAGAGGCTTCCCTAGTGGCTCAGCTGTTAAAGAATCCTTCCACAACGCAGG
This sequence comes from Cervus canadensis, assembly GCF_019320065.1. NCBI lineage: Eukaryota > Metazoa > Chordata > Mammalia > Artiodactyla > Cervidae > Cervus > Cervus canadensis. The sequence continues at coordinate 40,627,847 of NC_057416.1, read as the reverse complement.
AGATCTGGTTCAATCCCTGGCTTGGGAAGATCCCCTGGAGAAGAGAATGGCAACCCACTCCAGTATTCTTGACTGGAGAATTCCATGGACTGTACAGTCCATGGGGTTGCAGAGTCGGACATGACTGAGCGACTTTCACGGATCCAGTGAGATGTTTTCCATATTTTCTCTGATTTTTATCTTGCTTTCCTTGCCTTTGTGACCTGTGGTAGAAAGAACACTACTCCGCACTCCAAGACGCCCATATCTTAATACATGGAAGCTGGAAGCATGCATATCCTGTGGCAGAAGTGAGCTAAGACTGCGGATAAATGAGGGTGCTAGCCCTAACGTGGGCTTCCCGAGCAGCGCTAGTCTCCAGTGAAGGAGACACAAGAGACGCAGGTTCAGTCCCTGGGTCGGGAAGATCCCCTGGAGGAGGGCATGGCCACCCACTCCAGTATTCTCGCCTGGAGAATCCCATGGACAGAGGAGCGTGGCGGGCTCTAGTCCGTGGGGTCCCGAAGAGGCAGACATGACTGAAGCTATGTAGCACGCAAATCCTAATACAGTGAAATTACCCTGGATCACTCAGGTGGCCCCGTGCGCTTACAAGGGCCTCTTCAGCGTGCAAGAGGGAGGCAGAAGGTCGGTGTGGGGGAGCGCACGCACAGTGAGAAGACTGGATCAGCCACCATGCCTTTACAGATGAGGAGGCGCAAGCCCAGGATGCAGACAGCCTCCAGGAGCTGGAAAGGCAAGCTGATATTCCCCTGGAGCCTCTGAAAGGAACGCAGTTCTGCCCGAAGCTTGGTATTAGCCTGGCAAGACCCACTGCACACTTCTCATTTCAAGCACTGTACGGTATTAGGCAAATTTGTATTGTTTTCAGCTACCAATTTGCTGATAATTTGCAGTCACAGGAAACTAACACAGGCCTTAATATTTTCACATCGTTTTGAAGTTAAGTGTAAAGGTTCTGCTCCTCTTTTAATATTAATTAAAAAAATACAAATACTAATATATTATTGTCATAAATATAAAACACGTCCTTGGGTCAAGAAGCTACCCTTTATCTTATCACATGTCATTTTACCCGGAAATCTACAGACACACGACACACAGACACTCACACCTCTGATTCATTCCTTTATCACTCGTTTACCTTTTGAACAAATCTTTATGTTATTTTAAAAATTTTCCAAAAAATAAAAATAAATAAAAATTTCCATTCATTCCCGGGATCCTGATCTCCAGCAGAATATGTTAAGCGAGCACAGTTCTCTCACCTCCCCTCCAGGCCCGTACCATCTTCCTAGTTCTTGCTTACTAAGCCCGGCCAGAGAAGGAGACCCGCCAGACCCAGGTTCTCACTCGCTGAAAACTCAAGGTCATTCGGGGAACTCGGGTGCACCTCCTTCTGCAACCACAAGGGGGTGCAGCGCCCACGGAGTAGAGCCCGGTCTGGAGGCTGGAGCTGGGCACTGGGAGCAGCTTAGAGGCCTGAATTCCCGCCGGGACCTTGGGCTCCAGCACAGCACCACTCACGCAGGCCCACCACGCTGGATGGTCTCCCATGTGCCATCCCGGCCTTGGCCACAGTCTCCTGCAGACTTCTTGGGGAGAGTGAGCCAAACAGTCATGCTTCCACAGAGCCAAAGCCCACATGGACCTTCCTTTTCCCCCAGTCTTCTTTCAGATCTTATGTATTCAAAACAGCAGGTAAAAGATCCTTCCTGAATAGCAACTTCCCAGCCACCTCTAAGTGTAGGGCTTCTAAGTGCTTCCAAGATTCTCCACCATCCAGAACCGCCTGACCTCCTGCAGGTAGGGGCTTTCCGGCCCCTCTCCCTAGAGCGGAGGAAAGCAAGTGGACAAATAAAAGCAAAAGGTGAATCTTCAGAATGCATCCCATTACACCTAATAACCAGGATGAGTATGTTTTTGCCAACTACAAATTGGCGCTTGCCAAGAGCATTGCCAGCGACCGCACAACAAGCACATTTGCCATCTGCCTCTGTGAGGTTAAACTGCCCCTGCAGCTGCTGCCCTTCAGCTCCAAGAGGGGGTTCAGGGTGGAGCGAGGCGCTCTGCGCGCCAGGGAATGTGGTGGGATAGGTCTTTAGATCCTTAGATATTTTCAGGAACTGATTTCATGATTCCAATCCTTCAGTTCAGTCACTTGGTCATGTTCGACTCTGCGACCCCATGGACTGCAGCATGCCAGGCCTCTCTGTCCATCACCAACTCCCGGAGCTTACTCAAACTCATGTCCATTGAGTCAACAATGCCATCCAACCATCTCACCCTCTGTCGTCCCCTTCTTCTCCCACCTTCAATCTTTCCCAGCATCAGGGTCTTTTCCAATGAGTCAGTTCTTCGCATCAGGTGGCCAAAGCATTGGAGTTTCAGCTTCAACATCAGCCTTTCCAATGAATATTCAGGTCTGATTTCCTTTAGGATGGACTAGTTGGATCTCCTTGCAGCCCAAGGGACTCTCAAGAGTCTTCTCCAACACCACAGTTCAAAAGCATCAATTCTTCAGCGCTCAGCTTTCTTTATAGTCCAACTCTCACATCCATACATGACTACACCATCGCTTTGACTAGACAGACCTTTGTTGGCAAAGTGATGTCTCTGCTTTTTAATATGCTGTTTAGGTTGATCATAGCTTTTCTTCCAAGGAGTAAGCATCTTTTGATGTCATGGCTGCAGTCACCATCTGCAGTGATTTTGGAGCCCAACAATATAAAGATCCCAATCCTTGCATCTCTTCATATCTGGAAAAGCACTAAATCCCTTCATGGTGGCATCAGCTCCTCATGACTCCAGAAAACCTTTTGTAAAGTAAGCACCTGAAGTAAACTGAAAGTCGCTCAGTCATATCCTACTGTTTGTGACCCCATGGAAACAAACTCACTCAGAAGGACAATGCAGGTAGTGAAATGCAGTTTATTACACCAACAGGCCCAAGGCAGAGTTTCCTCTTAGCCAAGGACCCCGACAAGTTTTTGTGAAAACCTTGTATACCCTAAGTGTACGTGTTCAAACCCACCTCCCCAAATTCTCTGAAACCAGTCTGAACAAAGGAAAAGAAAGATACAATCAAAGTTAACCCGTGATTGGTATCCCTTAAGCCTGGGTAGTTAACAGTGGACAATTATCAATAGGCCTGTGGTCTATACCCAGTAAGCATAATAGAATTTATGATTCTATTTGGTTACACAGACAATTAGGGTATTCTTTTAGGCGATGGAGAGTCTAGGTACAAACCCTGGGGCTCTTCCATCTGGGGGGCAGGGGGGGCAGTCTGGTTTTCCAGCTGGTACGTCGTTTCCATAGATGCTGGGCATATAGCTCAAAGTCCACAGTCCGGCCCAAGATGGAGTCCTGCTTCAGGATGGAGCCTGTTCTGTCTGTTTCTCCTTCAGATAGCCTTTCCCTTCTGCAGGGGATCTTCCCAACCCAGGGATCAAACCCAGGTCTCCTGCATTTCGTGTGGATTCTTTACCAGCTGAGCCACAAGGGAAGCCCTAAGTCAGCAGCGGATTGCTCTGAAGCCCTCCTTCCCCAGGACCTTACATGCTGACCTTCCCCCACCACCTCTTTGGAGCCATCTCTCAGAACTAACTGAAGGGCTGCCTCCTGGGCTGCAGGCCGCATTTTGCCCCAAATGAAACTTAACTCAACGCCTCTTAAGTTGTGCATCTTTTCTAATCAACATTTTAAAAGGCAGTTCATGTAACCCCACTTGCCTAGGTTGTTCTATTATTTCAAAGCAATTGTGCATGTTACCGTTTTCTTTTAATAGAAAGGATTTATTTTCTCATTCTGCTAGATATATGAGGCCAAAGAAGTTTCACAAACAAGGCAATGCTTCCTGTCTTTACTTACCCTGTTCATGAAAGAAAGAGTGTGTAATAATTGAGACTTTAAATATTTTCTTTTCTCTTTTCCCCACATTGTCCTTGGAAACTGTAGACAAAGAATGCCTGCCATTTCAGTAAACAAAGCCATCATCCTACACAGCTGCCCAGAGGGGATTCAGAATGGAGAAAAACAGGATACTGGCTCTAGATAGCTAAGTGAGTGAAAGTCGCCCAGTCGTGTCTGACTCTTTGCGACCCCATGGACTATACAGTCCATGGAATTCTCTAGGCCAGAATACTGGAGTGGGTAGCCTTTCCCTTCTCCAAGAGATCTTCCCAATCCAGGGATCAAACCCAGGTCTCCTGCATTGCAGACGAATTCTTTACCAGCTGAGATAGCTAAGGTGCATATCAAAAGAGTGATTTCAATGAAACGAGGTTCTTGCATCTTCCCATACAGAGAAAAGTCTTCAATTCACTAACGTGAGATTCTGGGTTTGTTATATAATTACAAGCTTTTGATGTTCAACTAGCTGGGTTTTATTTTTTTTATTTTTTTATTTTTTTGCAGCAACCCTATATATTCTGTCCTTTCCTTCCTCTAGTGCTTCTGGGAAGCCCCTCACATTATCCCAGGATCAAGTTCTCAGCAAGTTCACTGAAAAAACACAATTCTCTACTTCTAGGTTGTGGATTTTTTTTTCAATCCACAAAACCCACAAAGTAAGTAAATTTTCTTTAAAATTGTGAAGCTTAATTTTAAAAAGCTAAACACATTCTATAAATGTAGACTATATAGGCCAAAGGTTTATTTATTCACACATTGAGAGAACACTCAGGATGATAAAGCTGGATAAGACAGCATTTGAGAAACAAATGAATAGAGTCTGTCTGAGGAAATCTGCTGAAATGGGTTTGCTAGGTTAGAGAAAGGATGGGCCAGGGCAATAAAACTGTAACCATTGTTTCTCTATTCATTTGCATCTGAAGCAGAAATTTGTGTCTCTGGGGAACACAAGTCTGCAAGTTAACAAGTAACTTCAGGGAGTCTGGGCTGGCTGTGATCAACAGCAGACAGCAAAACAGAGCGGCATTTCCCTAGGAAACTAAATAATCCTCGGATGGGTTTGTTAAACAATGCCCTGAGAATATATGCCTTCCTCCTTTTGTTTTGTTTCCAAGTTCCTGGTGATTTTTCTTTCCACAATTAGGTGGGGACTCCCCTTCCATCCACTTCACTGATTCCCCAGGCAGCACTGTCTCCTGATCAATGTTTGAAGTTACTACATCTTTGATCTGTCTTTCTGTTAATGGGAGACTCATCCACCTAATAACGTTCTCAGGTCAGTTCAGTTCAGTCGCTCAGTCGTCTCCAACTCTTTGCGACCCCGTGAACGGCAGCACGCCAGGCCTCCCTGTCCATCACCAACTCCCGGAGTTCACTCAAACTCATGCCCATCGAGTCAGTGATGCCATCCAACTGTGTCATCCTCTGTCATCCCCTTCTCCTCCTGCCTTCAATCTTATCCAGCATCAGGGTCTTTTCAAATGAGTCAGTTCTTCGCATCAGGTGGCCAAAGTCTAACCCTAACCCTACATTCTAGACTGATTTCAACAACAGTTCGCATGTCCCAAAGTGCCTTGGTAACAATAGTTTCATTTTCCTTTAATACTTAATGAATATAAAAGAGATATGGGATAATTCAAGAAAAATTGAACAAATTCAAAACCATTACTCAGTAACTAGATTTGAGAAGGGGACGACAGAGGGTGAGATGGCTGTATGGCATCACGGACTCAATGGGCATGAGTTTGAGTGGACTCTGGGAGTTGGTGATGGACAGGGAGGCCTGGCGTGCTGTGATTCATGGGGTTGCAAAGAGTCGGACACGAATGAACGACTGAACTGAACTGAACTAGATTTCATATGAAAGTAAAATGGTTATTGTTATTATTATTATTACTCATTTGATCACACAAACCTTAGCTGATAGATTTGTTACAGATGAGGAAACTGAGGCTCAGAGGCCACTTCCTTATGTCACATGAGCAGAAGGCTTTCACAGCCTCTGCATTTTCTGCTGGCTTCACTGCCTTCAGCTATTAGTTTAAAAACATTAGGATTGAAGTTTCCCATTTAAAGTTTATCTTGTCTGTAGTTTTAATCTGTGATTTTTAAAAGAAACTGAAGAAATCATTCAAAATCATTTGCTAAATAAAACTCTATAATGGATAGTTATTTAAAATTAAAATTATAATTAGGGCAAGAGGCCCCTTAAATAGCTGCTAAATGCTGCTCTTTCTTGACATCCATTAAGTCTCTACTTTTCTGTGAGATTTATGGTTCAAAAACGCATCCTATTATTTAGCTTTAATTATTGTCAATTCTGAGTTATTTAACCTCTCCAAGTGTCTCCCCTGAGGTTTAGTGTCTCAAAGTCCCTGGAAACAGTCTTTCTTTAAATATATATATATATATATATATATATATACATACATATGTATAGAGAGGGAGAGAGAGAGAGATTTCCTTACGTAAAGTATTTAACAGCTAAAGAAAGAGTTAGATGTCTCCAAGCTTTGAGGACGACTAAGGATTTATACACACTGACTGCCAACATTAGAACACATGAATGAGAGAAGAGAATGTGGACTCGGCAGGAGGAGGTCCGCTGAGGACGCCATGAGTCATAAGCTAGATGGCCCTGGAGAGAGCTCTCAGTGACAGGTCAGCTCGATGCAGATGCTCCCAGACCAGGATGCTCCTCCCAGCGCCGCCCACCTCCTTCCGGTCCCTAAGCATTAAGGGCGCGGGAGGCCCCTGCCCGCTCTTCCCTGGACCTGGCACCCTCCCCATCGCCTTCTGTCCCCACTGCCCACTGCCTGAGACCCACTTAGAGCGGCTTCTTCTGGAGACGCTCCTCTGCCCCCAGGTCCGGGCTGGGTGTTGACAAGCTTTCCGCTTCCATCAGAGTCTCTCTCCCTCTGCAGGCCCCTCACTTGCCCGTCCCAGCATTAAACTAAGCTGTCCGTGCAGCACCTATGACATCACTTACATGCGGAATCTAAAATATGACACCAGTGAACTTATTTACAAAACGGAACAAACCTACCGACATAGAGAGCAATCTTATGGTTACCAAAAGGTAAAGGTGGGAGGGAGGGATGAATTAGGAGTTTGGGATGAACTTGATATACTCATCAATATAATATATAAACAAGGACCTACTACATAGCACAAGGAAGTATATTCAATATCTTGTGACAAACTACAGTGGAAAAAAGTCTGAAAATGAAAAAAATGGAAATCAGTCCTGCATGTTCATTGGAAGCACTGATGCTGAAGCTGAAGCTCCAATACTTTGGCCACCTGATGTGAAGAACTGACTCCTTGGAAAAGACCCTGAAGCTGGGAAAGACTGAAGGCAGGAGGAGAAGGGGACGACAGAGGTTGAGATGTTTGGATGGCATCACCGAGGTGATGGACATGAGTTTGATCAAACTCCAAGAGTTGGTGATGGGCAGGGAGGCCTGGCGTGCTGCAGTCCCTGGGGTCGCAAAGAGTTGGACACGACTGAACGACTGCACTGAACTGAACTGATACATACAGTTATCACTTTGCTATACACTAAAAACTAACACAACAATGTAAATCATCTATACTTCAATTAATTAATTAATTAAGCTTTCTAAGTGAAGGGATCACAGCTACCTGTCTCCCTACCCCTTGAGTCAGTCACTCATATTACACATAAGTTACTGAGTACATATTGGTTGAAGGATTGTTAACCTCCCAAAGGCGTCTCTCCATCTTGTTACGTCTGGTCAAAGTGTACTGACCACTGAAGACTTCAAAAGCAGTATATACAGCATTTAAACGAGAAGGTCCCTACTCAAAGGAGCTGAAGTGTCAGTCTGCAAACCTGAAAGACGATGGCAGCAATAAATCACGTTTACTAGCTGGAGGACCGGGTGTCATGCAGACTCGCACTATTGTGTGTGGACAAAAACGGGAGCTCTTTATGAGAAACAGGAAAGTTTGAGGCATCGCTTCGCAATAGCCCTAAATCACCAGAATTCAGAACGATAAACTCAAACAACAGACTCCTCGGATCACATGAGGCTCCCCTTCACTGGCAACCTGACAACCGCAGGCCCCGCGCACAGAGCCTGCTCCGCTGGGGCGGACATGGAGAACGTTGTTTACATTCTCCGTTCGCGTGGTTTCCGCAGAGCCTTTGTTGCTGAACTTACAGGGCTGTGTTCTCAGCACACAGCCTTGTCAGGCCATTATTTTTACAAGCGCAAACCTGCCCGTGTATTCTCTGTGCTACCCGCTTCTTAGTTCCAAACATCCTTCCCAGGAAGGCCCCGGGTCTCCAGAACTCCCAATTCACCTCCGTGCCGTGAAACTGCTTTGAAACAAATTATTCTCGCTGTGGCGAGCGCTGGAAGTAAGCATATAGTATATTTGATTCAGATAGAGCTTGCATTATTTTGGCAGTAGGTCTGACTAAATACATTTATTACTATAGTTTTAAAACTAATTTTAGTATCCAAAAGAAAAAAAGCTGGCTTGAGAGCCATTTCTTGCTCCAAGGCTCTGGATAAAAGCATCACTTCAGAAAACTGTTTTGTGAACATCTCTGGCGGTGCAGTGGGTAAGAATCCACTCGCTAATGCAGGGAACGTGGGTTTGATTCCCGGTCCAGGACGATGCCATACGCTGCAGAGCGGCTAAGCTCACGAGCCACAACTACTGAGCCCACGCCCCAGAGCCTGTGCTCCAAGCAGGAGGGGCCGCAGCAATGGGGAGCTTGCGCACCGCAGTGAGGAGCGGCCCTGCTCCCCGCAAGTGGAGAAAGCGCCAGCAAAGTTAACGAAGACCCAGAGCGGCCAAAATAAATAAACGCAAATTGTGACAAAAGAAAACGGTGTTTTGTTTCCTAGTGATATACAGTCACACTATGTCAAAGTGTCCATGTGGATTTTTGCTTGCAAATATGTATGCAACTATTAAGTTATACACACACATCCCGTGTACATATATTTTCTATCTGTGTGGCTCCTTCCTTATGCGCCATCTCATCTGGATGTCCCAGGATGTTGTTTTGTAACATCATGGTATAAATATACACATCAAACTGACAACATTATCCTTAAACCATGAATTATATTGTCAAAGTAAGGGAACATAAACTCCAACCTTAGAATATTTCCATCAAAAAGAGGAAAAAAAAACAACTGTTCCTCACCTAAGCACAGGTTTGCTCTTCAGAAATATGGAACACCCCAACTGTAAATATTGATGTGGGCTCATAACACATGTTTGTCCTTTTTCTTAATTCCTTCTCTCTACCTATAGACCATTTGGAGCTGTTTAAGGAGTATCGAACTTGTTAGGTCATCATTTGAAACATTCTGTCCCTGACTGGAGTAGTTTATAAATTCGCTTTATGATAAAATATGAATTTGGGGAAACCCTCTGGTACATCAGAATCTATAGGAGAGAGGGCTTCAGAAATAGCATTTTAGACAAAGGTCTGATGTCAGGACTTCTCAAACTTTAATACACAGACTAATCACCTGGGGAACTTGTTAGCATGCAGATTCTGAGTCAGCAGACCTGTGATCTAGCAAGCTCCCAGGGGATACTGACCCACTGGTGAAGGAACCACACGTTGAGAGGCTGACACCTTGCTGACTGTCACCATCAGGCCTGATAGGAGGTGGTGGTCTAGTCATTGGTCTCTAAAGCATCAGACGTTAGCTGGCTTAGATACTGTGAAGTCAAAGTATAGGTGGTTACTGTTCAGTTCCTAAGTTGTGTCTGACTCTTTGTGACTCCATGGACTGCAGCACACCAGGCCTCCCTGTCCTTCACTGTCTCCCAGAGCTTGCTCAAACTCATGCCTGTTGAGTCAATGATGCCATCCAACCATCTCATCCTCTGTTGTCCCCTTCTCCTCCTGCTCTCAATCTTTCCCAGAATCAAGGTCTTTTCCAATAAATCAGCTCTTCCCATCAGGTGGCCAAAGAATTGGAGCTTCAGCTTCAGCATCAGTCCTTCCAATGAACACCCAGGACTGATCTCCTTCAGGATGGACGGTTGGATCTCCTTGCAGTCCAAGGGACTCTCAAGAGTCTTCTCCAACACCATAGCTCAAGAGCATCAATTCTTTGGCACTCAGCTTTCTTCACAGTCCAACTCTCACATCCATACATGACCACTGGAAAAACCATAGCCTTGACTAGATGGACCTTTGTTGTCAAAGTGATGTCTCTGCTTTTTATAGGAGTATAGTATATAAAGTACAGGAATTAGTCACCAAAAAAATACTTAGGAGGAAGAACTGTCTTAACAAGTTGTGTTGCTGCTCCAAACACTCAGGCCGTCTTGATAGAACTAAATATAATTCGACTGGTATTTCTTAATTCAGTAGTCTTCTATAACTTAACTTCCATAGTCTATGTAGCATTCGAATTTTTTTCTGTTTTGTTGATCGTTGGATTTTGTAGTTCTTTTTGTTTAATTCCGAAGACACTTTTATCTCTTAGTTTCCGTCAGTCCACCTATATTGAGTAAAGTAAGTCCCCTACATGCGAATGAGTTCTGTTCCAAGAGCACGTTCATGAGTCCAATTTGTTCATAAATCCAACAAATGTAGCCGAGGTGCCCATCTAACACAGTTGGCTATATAATACTGTCCTGTAATAGGTTTACAGTGCTTTTCACACAAATAATACGTAAAAAACGAACAAAAAATAAAAATAACCAAAACATTTTCATCTTACAGTACAGCACCCTGAAAAGCACTGCAGTGAGGACAGCAGCCGGCAACCAGGGCTGGCATCGGGTGAACAGGCCGGAAGAGCCCTGCCTGGAGGGCGGGGGAGTCGGCTCGCCGAGGGGCCGAGGGGCCGGGGGGCCGAGGGACCGGGGGGCCGGGGGGCCGGGGGAGTCGGCTCTGCCAAGGGGCCGAGGGGCCAGGGGGCCGGGGGAGTCGGCTCGCCGAGGGGCCGAGGGGCCGGGGGGCCGGGGGACCGGGGGGCCGGGGGGCCGGGGGAGTCGGCTCCGCCGAGGGGCTGAGGGGCGGCCGGGGCCGCCGGCACAGACGGAGGCGGGGCCGCAGCAGCGCCCGTGCTGAGGTCGATGGCGCGGCCTCTGGTTCCTGCGGGAACCGGATGCACGTTCGCATCGCTCACAGTTCCGGACCTGAAGTTTTATAGCAGGTAGCTTACTGTATATACCACGTGGAAAGTCCTCGACTAGACAGTATTAGGAGTCACAGCAATAAACAAGGCGCAATCCTTACCCTTCAAAGCAAACGCAGTCTAGCTGGAGAAACAGGATACGAACTGGAATACCTTCAGGCAAGCTCAGACGTTCCACCATTGCAGCAGACACCTGAGTGCTGTGGTTCTGGGAACAGAAGAAACAAATGATTTCTGATTGCAGTGTCAGGGCGGGACACAAGATCTGAACCCAGGACTCTCTGACCATCCTTGCCACAGCAGAGACTACAACACGGCCCAGTTATCACAGCCACGGGACCCCGACCTTGGCCACAGGCCAGTGGGGTGCTGCAAAGGTTTCGTTTAAGCCTTGCAACCGTGGTCCCAGCTGTGAGTTTAGGAAATAAACTGCGAGTTTCTTCCCAAGACTAACCAGAGAGTGTTTCGGGGACCCAGAGGGAATCACTGTTGAGTGAAAGGAATTTTAGAACGGTCACTTAATACACATTTCTCTCCTGTATAATCTTCATCGGTTGATATCATCCTTCTTAGAAGTATAATTTTTAACTATATATCTTATAATACTAAATATTTTAGTTTGCTTAGTATTTTTAGAAAATTGATATGATGCAAGGTTATCACACATTATGTAGGGACTGTAGTCAGTTCGTATTGCTCTATTGAACTATGGCACTATTTTTGATTCTGTAACAAAAGATTATGAGAGAATAACATACGGTTATTTCTAGAATAATTCAAAATATGTAAAACAAACAAATCTGTTTTGTGCAAACCGTTTTGACTCATACTTTTACTTTCACGAGAAGCCTTGAAAATAGTTTTCCAGTTCAAAGGAAGCTATTCTAGCAAAGAGAAATTATGAAACAATTTACCAGTTTTATGACTTGTATAAAAAATGTTACTTCTACTCTGTATTGTGCATCTAAATCTGCATAATTCTAAAAATGGACCTTTAACAGCTATATGAAATATAGAATGGCATGTTTTTGTGCATGAAGCAACATATATTTATGGAAGCAAAATACATTCAAAGTTTTTATTGCAGAAGGGCCAGATGTCAAAACATCTCAGCAACAAGCCGATATATTTTGACACTGGTTACTTATGGTCCAACAGTATATTGCGATAAAACAGAAGGCATACATTTTCAAAAGCAATGTCCCCATTCTCTTCTCAAATTAATCATCTTTAGAGTGTTCCAAATCATAGACATATAATGATGCTTGGCTTTGACAGTGTTGATCGTGGGATTTTCCTATAACCACGTTAATCAAGCAAAATCACCTGTCAGAAAAGCAGTTTGAAGACTAATTCCATCACATATAATGGGCAAATCATAATATTGATGGTTCTCAAAAAAATGTCACTTATACTTTGACTTTGGAGCTGAGTCCTGGGACAACTTATTGTGATGGACCCTTAGCCTACATATTTTAACAACCGACAGCCTGTTATACAGAGTGAAGTAGGTCAGAAAAAGAGAAATAAACATGCATATTAATGTATCTATGTACAGAATCTAGAAAAACGGTCCTGATGAGCCTGTTTGCAGGGAAGGACTGGAGACGCAGACGTGGAGAGCAGACCTGTGGACACAGTGGGGGAGGAACGGGTGGGACAAAGGGGGGAAGCAGCATCGAGATATACACGCCGCCAGGGGTGAGCCCGCGGCTGGTGAGAAGCTGCCGAGGCACAGGAGCCCAGGCTGGCGTCTGTGATGACGTGGGCGGGGGCGGGGGCAGGATGGGGAGGGAGGGAGGCAGGAGGGAGGGGATGTACTTGTGGTTCCGGCTGGTTCACCTTGTCCTGGGCTTCCGCGGTGGCTCAGATGGTAAAGACCCACCTGCAGTGCGGGAGACCTGAGTTCGATCCCTGGGTCGGGAAGATCCACTGGAGAAGGGCAAGGCTCCCCACTCCAGTGTTCTAGCCTGGAGAATTCCGGGGACTGTATAGTCCATGGGGTCGCAAAGAGTCAGACACGACTGAGCGGCTTCCACTCACTCACTCACTCACTCACGTTGTTGTATGACTGAAACCAGCACAGAATTGTAAAAGTTAGAAAACAAAACACCACAACATAAAACAAACAAAAACCCATGGAAAGAGCCGACGCTGAGGAGCGTGAAACCAACAAACTGCTCGACACGCCCGGCTTACATGCGCAGAGCCTCTGTGGTTCTCAGCAGACGCTGAATAAGCGTCCACCGAGGGGCCGACCTCTGCCCGCTCTGCTGAAACAGCCTGAGCCGGGCCCGCCGCTGCTCTGCGGCTTCTGCTGACTGGTCATCTCGCTGCCAGGCTCACAAGGGAGCCTCGGGAAGCAGAAACTCTGTCCACCGGCGGAGAAAGCCCTCAGCTGCTCTATGCAGAGAGCATTGACAGAGTCATAGAAACCAACAAGGCATCATCACTCAAAATCTCCGTTGTGAAAAAAGTGACCCAAGAAAGAGTGTGCAGAAACAGAAAGTTCATGGAGAAGGCAAAATCATAGCGATGAGTATTTCTACCACATATATCTAAACATAGGGGGAATGAGTTTTCCTCAAAAATGCTTCCCTAGCAGAGGAATTATCTTTATTTAAGTCTTTATGAAGTTGTAATAATATTTGGGCAACCTTTCTCAATGGTTTTATTTTTTAAAAACAAAACTTTGGGGAAGATGCATTACCATAAAATAGCACCAATCAACGGTAGTTTAATGTTTGTAGAGGTCACTTGACAGAATCAGTAAGAAAATATTTTAAAACTTGTTATACATTTTAACAATTACAGTATTAGTAATTAGTATTAATATAACCATTGCATCGTTGGGATGTAATTGCAAAGAAGCCTTTCAACAATCACTTAAAAGGCATAATAATAAGTAATTACTTTATGGAAGCCATGTATATCTACCCACAGTAAGAACAGGTAAATAATACTGATACTGATACACAGATGGGTTCTTGTAGCAAAGCATAATCATCCCAATTTAGCTGAAAGTGCGATGGCAGTCCAAGACAGCGGCACGGAAACATCCTGAACTCAAGCACCACCCTCCCCGCCCCCGGGACACAGCAAATTTCAGCTGCACGTGGGACAACTGGAATAATGTCCTCTGAAAAAGAACTGAAAACTGGCTGAACCACTCCTGCACAACCAAGGATAAAAGCACCATGTCGAGATGGGTACGAGAGGCAGAGATGTGGGCTCATCAGAACCCCACCCCACGTGGTGACCCTCAACAGCGAGGGATCTCACAGGTTCGAGCTTCTCCCAGAGAAAAGGTTTGTGCTCCATGCCAGGCATCCCGACCCCTGGAACAAGCATCAGAGAGACAGGCCTCCTGATGTCTGCACTAGAAAACCACTGGGGCTTGTGTCCAAGGGCCCAGAGGGCTAGAGAGGACTGAGTTTCCCCTTTGAAGGGACTTGCTGTGGTCTCAGTTACTCCGGGTCTCAGCACAAAAGACACCCGGTCTAACTGAAGAATATTCATTTGCTAATCTTAGAGCACCGGCTGGTGAGGCAGGGGACAGACGAAACTCTCCCTGGGGACAGAGGCACTGGCAGAAGGCGTCACTGGACTCCCCCCACCTGCGAGCACAGGTGTTACACACGGATACAGGATGCGCCCGCTGCCCTGCTAAGGCAGCTGCTGTGGCACTCACCCGCCCCCAGCTGGGGCCAGCACACACAAGGGGACGCAGATCCTCCTGGCCCCTTGCTAAAGCTGGCACGTGCACCCAGAATCTAGCACATGAAAAGATGCTTGGCATCATTGATTATAAGGGAAGTACAAATCAAACCCCAATGAGATGTCACCTCACACCTATCAGAATGGCTGTTATGCAAAAGAGAACAAATAACAAATGTTGGCAAGAACGTGGAGAAAAGGGAGCCTTCCTACACTCCTGGCGGGAATATAAGTGTCACCATGGAAAACGGTATGGAGGTTCCTCAAAAAATTAAGCATAGAACTTCCATATGATTCAGCAATTCCACTTCTTGATACTTATTCAAAGAAAATGAAAACACTAATTCAAAAAGATATCTGCACCTGACCATGTTCATTGCAGCATCATTTACAGTTGCCCAAATATGGAAACAACCTCAGTGGATGGATGGATAAAGAAGAGGCGATACACACACACACACACACACACACACACACACACACGGGAGTATTACTTGGTTATAAAAAAGAACTAACTCTTGCCAAGCTAAACTAGTGGACTGAAAGGGAATGAAGGGCTTCCTCGGTGGTTCAGCCTGCAACACAGGAGCCGTGGGTTCGATCCCCGCGTCGGGGAGATTCCCTGGAGGAGGGCACGGCAACCCCCTCCAACATCTTGCCTGGAGAATCCCATGGACAGAGGAGCCTGGCGGGCTATGGTCCACAGGGTCGCAAAGAGTCAGACACGACTGGAGCGACTTGGCACACACTCACACAGAGGGAATTACGCTGAGCAAAATGTCCGGCAAGAAAGACAAATGCCATGTGATTTCACCTACATGTGGAATTTAAAAACTGGACAAAAGAGCAAAACAAAATAAAACCGAAACCACAGAACAGAGAACAGAACGGTGGTTGCTCAGGATGAGGGTGGTGGGTGAGATGGGTGATGAGGTCAAGAGATACAAACTCCCAGTTATAAAATAAATAAATCATGAGAATGTAAAAAGCATAAAAACCATATTCTACATGCTAGATAAACGTCATAATTTTTTAATTTTTAAAATTGCATGTAAACATTGGAATAGTTTTTGAAACATGGAATTGGAAAAAAGAATAGTCAACATTACTATTAACGTATGTAATATTAAATGGGCATATGTAACTAAGTGAATTAAATATTATACTAATGTAACAGTTAGATCTACATTAAACTTTATATTTCCATGAGAGCAGAGATATTTGTATATTTTATACAAATAAGAATCAGACAGTGTTTGTCACATACCGGGCATTAATAAATGCTGACTGAATGAACAACTATATGTAGCTTAAAACTTTCCTTTAATCTCTCACTTGTAATAAATTTTCTTATGTTCAGGATATTATTTTTAACATATATGGTAGTTCCATACTTTCATTGAGTTTGAGGGATGGATTCATGTGGGAACAAAAATGAAAATAGCTTTACACTGCTTAAGATCTGTTTATGATCACTGTAATGATTCTATTATTTCTTAATCTCTCTTTAAAAATGTTAGTACCATTCTCAAAACATCTAGGTCCTCTTACTGTGAAACATAAAGTGTGAATTAAAACAATTAAGTTTATTGCATAGAACATACATATTTTGTAGGCATATACTCCAGAAGAAGATAACATAAGCCCTTCAAAACTTACTCTTTTTTTTCTTTGTTGTTTTAATAAAGGACAATGAATTATTCTACATGTGTAAAAGCACTGACTCAAAAAAATCTGTGCTGTAACTAGACCTACACGCTAAAATTAATGAAGTGAACTGACTTTTAGGTCAACTTCAGGGAAGAATAAAATGTTCTAAGCTATAGTTGCCTCAGCAGTAATAAAAAAAGAATTGAAATAAATAGTTTATAAAGACCAAAATAACTCTAAAACTTCCAAACTTCTAAGCTACTTGCCAGCATTTCCATGTATGTAAAATGAGATTTTTTTGTATAATTTGCTAGTTGTGTCTTGTATGTTGAGCACTTACCTGCTTTAAGCTTGTCACTTACCCAGATTAAGGGTGGATGAGTAATTTCCACTATAAGCCAATCACTATATCTTCGGCCCTTACAAGAAGTCTGCGGTTTTTCTTCACATCATACAAACTATAGAGGGTCCTGATCACTAAACTCACTTGTGCATTCAGTTAGTCTGACATACAGTAAGAGAATTGTCAGAAAAATTGAGCAAGGCTGGAATGCCACAGAGTCACTGAAATGATTGCTTTTCACAATATACTGAACTGCTTCCAGGGTGTCAGTCTTAAGTAGGCTCCTATAGAGTGAATACTTACTTTGCCTCAAGGAAAGTTCTGTGCACCATGGGGAATCCAAAAAGAGGAAGGCACAGTCCTGAACAATATATTCTGGGACTGGAGTTTGTCCTTTCATATTTGGCTTTTAGAATGTCAATGACCTTCATGCACATTGAGAAGCAACAGGGCGCACGATGTGTGGAGTAGCATGCTAGGACTCTGAGAAGTCTTGAACTGGCTGGGAAAATTACACTAAATGAACTCCAGGATCTCTCCCAACTCTAAAATTTCATGATACTTTCCCTTTTCCTTCCTTAGATAATAATAGTAATAATAACTCATGCATCCATTCATAAAGCTGCTGTGCCACATTTCAGACCTCTGGTCTGCGTTTTTATACTGGCAACGCCTCCTCATACCTGCTGTCCTTAGTAACCTTCAAGAGTCAGACCAAGCATCATTGATAACCTCACCCCAGGTCGGGATGGGTGAGCCCACTTCTCGTTGTCATGGCAACATGCGCGTGTATGCGCGCGTGCACACACAGAAGTAGGATATAATAAAGTGCATTTGAATGCCTTATGGGAGGAAAATAAAGCCATTTTCTATTTGTATCATTTTAAATTCAGTGTACATTCAATAAACCAATTTCAGCAATGGTTGTTGCCATAGTTGCTGTGATAGTTGGGGTCCATGGGACCAGTGACCGTATTTCTTTGGTTTGCAACTGCATTTGAGTGCATGCACCACTTAATAAAAACACCCACTGTGGAAAATTCTGAAAGAGATGGGAATACCAGACTACCTGACCTGCCTCTTGAGAAACCTGTATGCAGGTCAGGAAGCAACAGTTAGAACTGGACTTGGACCAACAGACTGGTTCCAAATAGGAAAAGGAGTACATCAAGGCTGTATATTGTCATCCTGCTTATTTAACTTATATGCAGAGTACATCGTGAGACACACTGGGCTGGATGAAGCACAAGCTGGAATCAAGATTGCAGGGGGAAATATCAGTAACCTCAGACATGCAGAGGTTGCAGTTGCAACCTGCATATTGCATATGCAGATATGCAATAACCTCAGATATGACACCACCTATATGATAGAAGGTGAAGAAGAACTAAAGAGCCTCTTGATGAAAGTGAAAGAGGAGAGTGAAAAAGTTGTCTTAAAGCTCAACATTCAGTAAACTAAAATCAAGGCATCCAGTCCAATCACTTCACAGCAAATAGATGGGGAAACAGTAGAAACAGTGGCTGACTTTATTTTTCTGGGCTCCAAAATCACTGCAGATGGTGATTGCAGCCATGAAATTAAGACATTTACTCCTTGGAAGGAAAGTTATGACCAACCTAGACAGCATATTATTAAAAAGCAGAGACATTACTTTACCAACAAAGGTCTGTCTGGTCAAGGCTATGGTTTTTTCAGTAGTCATGTACGGATGTGAGAGTTGGACTCTAAAGAAAGCTGAACGCCAAAGAATTGATGCTTTTGAACTGTGGTGTTGGAGAAGACTCTTGAGAGTCCCTTGGACTGCAAGGAGATCCAACCAGTCCATCCTAAAGGAAATCAGTCCTGAATATTCATTGGAAGGACTCATGTTGAAGCTGAAACTCCAAGGACTCCTGTTGAAGCTGAAACTTTGGCCACCTGAAAAGAAAAGCTGACTCCTTTGGAAAGACCCTGATGCTGGGAAAGATTGAGGGCAGGAGGAGAAAGGGACGACAGGATGAGATGGTTGGATGGCATCACTGACTCTATGGACATGAGTCTGAGTAAACTCCAGGAGTTGGTGATGGACAGGGAGGCCTGGCGTGCTGCAGTCCATGGAGTCACAAAGAGCTGGACACGACTGAGCAACTGAACTGAACTGACATGATGCTATTGGTAAAGAACCCACCTGCCAATGCAGCAGACATAAAGACGTGAGTTTGATCCCTGGGTGGGGAAGATCCTCTGGAGAAGGAAATGGCAACCCACTCCAGTTTCTTGCCTGGAGAATCCCATGGACAGAGGAGCCTGGAGGGCTACAGTCCATGGGGTCACAGAGTCGGACACGACATGACTCAGCACGGCACAGCACAGCAGAGCATACATGTCAATGCTGCTCTCTCAATGCATCCCACTCTTCACTTCCCACGCTGTGTCCACAAGTCCATCTCCACATCTGTGTCTCTGTTCCTGCCCTGCAAACAGGCTCATCGGTACCATTTCTCTAGATTCCATATATATGCCTTAACATATGATATTTGTTTTTCTCTTCCTGACTTACTTCACTTTGTATACTATCTACAGATCCAGTGCAATCACTATCAAATAACCAATGGCGTCTTTCACAGAACCAGAACAAAACGTTCCACGATCTGCACGGAAACACAAAAGACTCTGAACAGCCAAACGATCCTGAGAAGAAAAATGAACTGGAGCAACCAGGCGCCCAGAACTCAGATTACATCACAAAGTCACAGTAATCAAGACTGTATGGCACCAGCACAAAAACAAAAACACAGATCAGTGGAACAAGATAACAAGATAGAAAGCCCAGAGATAAACCTAACACCCACGGCCACCCCGCCACTGACAAAGAGGCAAGAATATACAATAGGAAAAAGAAAGCCTCCTCAACAACTAGAAAACTGAACAGAAAACTGCTAGAAAACTGGATAGCTACATGCAAAAGCACACCCCATAACACCACACACAAAAATAAACCCAAAAGGGACCAAAGGCCCAAATGCAAGGTCCGAAATTGCAAAACCCCCAGAGAAAATCACAGGCATAACACTCCCCAATACAAATTGCAGCAAGATCCTCTCTGACCAACCTCCAAATTGTAAACTTAACTCACATTCTTGAATTCTTTCTCATGCAGAACTAAGGTGATTATTATATGCCATCACACACTTGTGGTCCACCAGCTGCAGGATGTTAACGCCATACCTGATCATCACTGGGCACTTCGGGGAGAGGCCCCAGGCAATGGCCCACAGGTTCTCTGGGAGCCCTGGACAGCAGCGTCACAGGCAGAGAGTCAGACATTCCTGGCCTCCATCCACTCCTTCAGGCCTTGGTGGGAGCCAAACACCTCCAGACTGGGCTCCTTGTCAGCTATTAGGCCGGCCTGAAGTGCAGCTGGGTACCATTCAGCTTGGTGAAGGATTTCCCCAGGATGCCCACAGGATGGTCCAGGGTGAGGTGCGGTCAGTCACAAGCCCTCATCCTGACGGAACTGGTGCGGTGCGTGGGGTCCAGGACCGCGTGTGCAGGCGGGCAGGAACACACTGCTGATGGAGAAGCAATGAGAGTGAAGGACGGGGGGTGTGTATTTGTTTGAATTATGGTTTCCTCTGGACAAATGCCAAGGATCATGCAGTACCTCTATTTCCAGGTTTTTGAGGCACCTCCACACTGTTCTCCACAGTGGCTGCACCCATTCCCACCAAGAGTGAAGGAGGGTTCCAAAAGAACTGACTTTGAGAGCTTATTCTAAACTAAGCACTGTGCTGAGCATTGAGAAATCAGAGGCAAGTGCTCGTCCCTATCTTTAAATTGCTCACTATTTGTAGAAAAGGATAGATATGCAATTGAGAAGCTGCTGTTCTTATTTTCCAAAAGCTCCACTACAATGCTGTGGGATGCAACGTTTTATAAAGGGAAAGTTTCAACCTCGGAAGTATTACAAATGACTTAACAAAGAAGAATAAATGCTTAAATAGCCTTGAAAAATCTAGAGAACACTCTTTTTTTTTTTTTTTTTAAGAATGCTCATTTTTATGGCCAGGAATTTGGACTTTATTCTGATGTACAGTGTTTGTAAAAATGTGGGCAAATCACTTGGGCTATTACATAAAGAAGTGATTTCCAGGCCTGACCTTACAAATGCATCATCAGAATCTCTGCAGCACAGACTAGGAATTTTCAACAGCAGTTAATTTCTGAAGTTAGAGAAGCTTATATTTAGTACCAAGTTAACACCAAAGATTTTTGAAGAGGTTTATGGTAACATGAGTTAAATTTTTAATTATCACTTTGGCCTCTCCTCAGTCAACTCTCTTACACAGCTGTCTTCTAGACTCTCCTCAACTTCCTGGCCATCCTGGGCTCCACAAGCACCAACTCAGTCACTATGGCCTTCAGAAGTCCCTACGTCTTCCACCAGGCATCAGACTTCCGAGTCTTAGTCTCAGTTCCTTGAGATCACAGTTTTACTATGTGCGTTGATTAAACCATGCAACCAAAGTCCATTCTATCCAGACATTCCATCTTAACCCAGACCTTGATCTTCTTAGCAAGTAAGCATGAAACCCTTGTGAGAGTTGGACTCTAAAGAAAGCTGAGTGCCGAAGAATTGATGCCTTTGAACTGTGGTGTTGGAGAAGACTCCTGAGAGTCCCTTGGACTGCAAGGAGATCCAACCAGTCCTTCCTAAAGAAAATCAGTCCTGAATATTCATTGGAAGGACTGATGTTGAAGCTGAAACTCCAATACTTTGGCCACCTGATGCGAAGAACTGACTGATTTGAAAAGACCCTGATGCTGGGAAAGATTGAAGGCGGGAGGAAAAGGGGATGACTGAGGATGAGATGGTTGGATGGCATCACAGACTCAATGGGCATGAGTTTGAGTCAACTCCGGGAGCTGGTGATGGACAGGGAGGCCTGGCATGCAGCAGTCCATGGGGTCGCAAAGAGTCAGACACGACCGAGTGACTGAACTAACTGACTGATGAAACCGTTGGCTTGCTACCCAAACCTGTAACTTCATATTTTCTTCCTCTAAAGGTCCGTAATCCTCTTTACAGTTCTGTTGTCAGCAGATAACTTTCACTGTTACCAATAAAATTACGCCTCTGGTGATTTTACATAATTATACATAGGAAGAGTTAAATAAGAATATTTTACATGGATACACAAGGTCAGAAATATTTGACAATAATGTAAGAATTATCAAGAAATAATTTGTACGCCAGGGGACTGAGAGAAGCCCTTTCGTGGTTGTATCCTGCTGGAGAGTGCTTTTACCTTTGTTTTTCAGTGCAAAGGGAAAGATTTCAGAGTTGCAAGCATTGAGAACAAAGAGAGGACAGGTTATAATAAAACCCTCAGAGAGGAAAGTCTTCAGATAAGCAGACACTAGAAATGCAAACTTCCTTCAATCCCAGAACTGAAGTGAAATGCATAGTAGGTATTAATCAAAGGAGAGAGCTCTGCGCATATAGTTAATGAAGCTGCTGTATTGTCAACGTGAACCCTGAACACTGCGAAGAAAGGACTGAAATGTCTCTGCTGTTAGGGTGAGACAGGCAGCCAATCAAACGCACACCTTGGGCCTGGGAACAGATGGGCTTAGAAGACACACTGAATGGCTGAAAACCAGAACAAGAAAAGAGATGGTTCCCTAAGGTTTCACCACTTCTTTCTGAAAATGCACTAAAAATTTAATATCAGCATGGCATTAACGTTTAACGTCATCGGTGTACAGTAAGCTGTATGCTGGAGGGATCTGTTGTGTATAACTTACAGTCATGCAGCGTGAGGTGAACTTTACCGTGTTATTGTTCACTTGCTAAGTTATGTCTGACTCCATGGGTTGTAGCCCACCAGGCTCCTCTGTCCATGGGGTTTTACAGGCAAGAACACTGGAGTGGGTTGCCATTTCCTTCTCCAGGGCATCTTCTTGGACCAGGAATCAAACTCCCTTCCCCTGCATTGCAGGTGGATTCTTTACCACTGAGCCACCAGGGAAGCCGAACTTAATGTTATACACTCTTCCACCTAAAACTTTACTTACTCCAAGTCCTCTTATCATCTTTTTTTTTTTTTCTCTTATCATCTTTTAAAAAGGTCTTGATTTTAAGATGTTAATGGTATAATTCAAAAATGTATGGCCTTGACAAAGGCAGTAAGACTCTGGTCATGAGGGACAGGGGGCCAGACAGACAGTCCCCGCCCCAGAATCACGTCCTGCTAAGGTCTGAACATTGAGGTTAGTCTCAGCCATTATGTCCACCCTCATAGAGCCTGAAATTCTTCTCAATTGCAAGCTCGTTGATTCCAGTTTTCACATAGACTCTCATCGTCATCTCAACATAGATACCTGTACAAGGCATTAACCCTTAGGCACTTTGGGCTTATGTTTCCTGGTCTTTCTGGGAAGCCAGAACCTCTGGGAAGCTGATCCAGTAGAACCTTGACATGGGAGGGGCTGAGGTTCCTCCCACGCAGCCTCAAGAGAGACGCGATAAACCCTAGCCCTAGTCCTGGAGGGAGGCTGAGCCACATGGAGGCATTGGATGGACTTGTGTACCACACTTGAAGAATTCCTGTGTCAGCAGTGAGGTGACGCAGCCTAAGCTCAGGGGCTTGGGTGGGCTTTAGGGAACCTGGGATGACATACTATTCGGGTGCAGTATGGACACACTTCACTCATTCACATGCCATCTGCAGTGGACTTCACAGGAACTGGGATAGCCAGAGTGTGCTATCAAAAAGAGTAATCCGAATAAACGCCAATGAAACAGTCCATTCACCCAAGACACATTTGTTGCATGCCTACTGTGCAGCAGGTGCTGAACTAGGCCCTGGTACCTCGTCCTTTATAGAACATGTATTTGCAGATGTCTAAAACAATGAATTTGTTTTTCTATCTCCATAAATCATGTTGCCTCTGGCTTCTGATTTAAAGACTTCTTGTCTGAGGGAAGTCAGATGCTGCCTAGAAAAAAGAAAGTCATTGTTTAGCATTAAATTTAATTTTTGTTTAACTTAAATTTTTTTTTTTGAGTCTGTAGCATGAGAACAGTCTTGAAAAGCCCAGGTTTTGTTTAAAGACAAAATACTTTGCTCATTTCCATTTTACGTATTGAGAGCAAAGCTTGGCGGTCTGAGCACAGAGCTTTACTCTACAGAACGGGGAGAATTTGAAGGATTCACAATTCCTGTCACAGAATAAGGAAAAACACAAATCCCACTGGCCTCTGGGAAGACACAGTTACAGAAAGAAATTTCAACAATATAAGAATAGGGTAAAGTCACGGTTTCTCTGGAACTCAGTGTCCGAACACCCCGAACATGGGCTTAGAGGGGCAGTAGATTTCTGATGACAGAAACACAACCACAAACACCCCATAGAGCTCGAAGGAGAGTTCCAGAGCAGGAAGCTGGTGTTCGGCCTCCCCTCTGTGGTGTCCAGTGCATTCTGAGGACAGGGAAAAGCATCATTCACAGGGAGCTGTGCTCAGAGCCAAACGCTTCTCATCTTTCTCAGTGAAGTTAATTGAATAGAACTTTAAAAAAATGACTTCCTCATGGCATTCCTTAATAACTTAATTTCTGTGTCCTTAAATGAGAGAAGAATGCCGCGATCGATAGAACAGTGGTTTCTGGCTGTGCGCTGCATTTTTACGAAGTGTCTGGATCATGGCCCAGAAACAGCGCTTCCGTCTTTCCCTGCTGCTTGCTCATAACTTGGTGAAGGTTCAGAAACACCCACGTGCCTGTAGGAAGGACACGAGAGGTAGCTGAAAATTTGAGAATCAACGTGCCGACTGAAGGATCGAAGTAGTGCAGCGCGAGGGTGCCGACGGCTCAGGCTGAGGACTGGACGCTCGACAGCAAGAGGGACGCGAGGCGCGTGAGTCACAAGGGGCGGATGGGGCTGAGGCCAGGACCAGGCGGCAGGGGGAGGCGCGGGCACCGTGAACTTCCGGCCACGCGCGCACGCGGCCTTGTCACCGGAAGACACGGCGGGGTCACAGGTCAACACGCTGCCTCAGGTTCACCGAGCCTGCCTCAACTGAAAGCCATCAGCGAGTGCCAACAAAGGGACCCCAGGCCCCCATAGCCCAGGGCACCAAGTTGGGTACAATCTCCCCCACACTTGGATGACAAAAGAAAAAAGAAGAGAGAGGCAAAGTTCTTGGGAGACCATGTTTTTCAAAAAGAAATCGGGTTTACAAGTGGAGACTCCTAAACTGAAGGAAACAGAGTCTACTGAAAAGAAAGCATTTTAAACTGGAAGACACTGATATTCCTTAACGAACAAGCTTAGAATGTGTTGTTTTTGCTGTCGTGGCCGATGCTGCCGTACTTCCTGCTTATGAGCAGCGATGGGAGTTTCACAAAATATATTAGAAACTAGTTAAAGGCTGGTATTTGTTCTACTAGAGGAAAAGAGAGAGGGAGATTCCTGAGTTACTCTGAATGAATTTCAGATCTACCACAGTCACAGGAATGTCTAGTGTCCTTGGCTCTTGTCTATACAAGCAGACTTACCAGTAAGTCCCTTAGGCTACAAGTAGATCAAACCAGTCATTTCTAAAGGAAATCAACTCTGAATATTCACTGAAAGGACTGATGCTGAAACTGAAGCTCCAATACTTCGGCCACCTGAGGCAAAGAGCCAACTCACTGGAAAGACCCTGATGCTGGGAAACACTGAAGGCAGGAGGAGAAGGGGACGACGGGATGAGATGGTTGGATGGCGTCACCTCAATGGACATGAGTTTGAGTAAACTCTGGGAGTTGGTGACGGACAGGGAGGCCCGGCGTGCTGCAGTCCATGGGGTCATATAAAGTTGGACATGACCGAGTGACTGAACCACAGCAACAACCAAAACTTCACACCTCTATTGGTTAATTTCAGGGAGTTCAGGCTCCAGTTAAGAGTGAAACCTCTGGGTTTAACTGAACAAAGAAGTGGGGCTGAGTTGAGAAGCAAAATGGCAGTCAGATTTGAGGGAGCTAAATAGACCCGTTAGATGCGAGTGGGGACGATGATGAGCAGGAGAGAGGCAATAGGCCAGTAACTGAACACTGCCATCAGCCCTGGGGGTGCCCTGGCATGCAGTAGGTACCCGTTACATGTGTTTAAAGGAAATGACGGGGCTTCCCAGGTGGCTCAGTGGTAAAGGATCCACCAGCCGATGCAGGAGCCATGGGTCCGATTCCCAGTCTGTGAAGATCCCACATGCCGCGGGGCAGCTAAACTCATGGGTCACAACCATTGAGTGGGCGCTCCAGAGCATGGGAGCCACGACTACTGAGCCCAGGGCCGCAGCTACTGATCCTGTGCTCCCTGGAGCCCGCTCCACAGCATGAGGAGCCGCCTCAGTGAGAAGCCGCCTCAGTGAGAAGCCCGCACACAGCTAGAGGGTATCCCTCACCGGCCGCCACCAGAGAAAGGCCCACACAGCAACAGAGACCCAGCACGGCCAAAAACAAATGACCAATCAACTAACTAAACACATTTTTAAAAAATTCTTAAAAAATAATAAATGAGTCCTAGGTAGGCAGTAAGAGTGTAGAATCATCACCCAAGTTCTAGAATGAAAACACCTGGGACTTTTATGGACGACTTGTAAGCTCATGGATAATTTGAGGGGACATGAAACCAGAAGAGTTAATACCCAGGTCAGCCACCCTCACCCACATCCACTTTCCATGGGCCACGTGCTTGCTGCACAATGTGAGGTCCTAGTCATAGGGAAGTGTAGTCTCCCACAACCATCCCCTTGATGTTGTATTTTTCCCAATAAATTCGTGGCTGAACCTGGGCCAGAAATCCAGCACATTCTGGTAACCTGTTCCGGTTCCCAGTTCTATATTCCTGGAGCAGTCCCTGGGATGCAGAGTCTACGCCTGGCTCTGACAGTGAAAGTGAAAGTCACTCAGGTGTGTCCAACTCTTCGCAACCCCATGGACTATACAGTCCACAGAATTCTCTAGGCCAGAATACTGGAGTGGGTAGCCTTTTCCTTCTCCAAGGGATCTTCTTCAGGGGATCAAACCCAGGTCTCCCACATTGAAGGCAGATTCTTTACCAGCTGAGCCACAAAGGAAGCCCAAGAATACTGGAGTGGGTAGCCTATCCCTTCTCCAGGGGAATCTTCCCAACCCAGAAATCAACCAGGGTCTCCTGCATTCCAGGCGGATTCTTTACCAACTGAGCTATGAGGGAAGCCCTGGCAGTGAACACTGTGATAAATCCCGACTGGGGAAGCAACAGGATTCCAAAGGCCTTTGGATTATGAACCTCATCACCTTGAGGCACATCCTCCTGGTTTCAGTCGTGGCTGCAAGCATGCTTATAATTGGAAGACAGCCAGGGCCATTCCCAGGCTCCAAAACAGCGTAAATCAACAGACAGGAAAGGGAGTCTTTGTATTACTCCTAGGCCAGAAATTACCTCCTCAGAAGCTTTCTGCAGTTAATGGCCCTAGAAGTTGCAGGAAAGAAAGAAAGATGGAAACTGTGGTACGAAGGCTATACTCTTCCCCCCACACCCTTATTTTGTTCTGATGAAGCCACAGAGAAATGAGTTAATTACTCCATGGGGTTATCCTGCTCGGGAGAAAAGCATTTCCTGGTTTACTGGCACAAACTGTAGCCAAGAGCTCAGACAGAGCGGGTGAGATTTGAATTAACATCTTCTCCATTCAAAATCTCATGTGCCAGGCTTTCTGCTACAATGTGTCTGAAAATTCAGATCCTGCCTGGCATTAGTTATGTATGAAAAGAATGTTCGGGCTTTTATTTAAAGTCTTCTTTGCAAGGTTTCTTTTTTTTCAGTTTTGAGTTTGCATTTTGGGGGGCCAAAAGGTGTTTACATTAAGTGTTAGGTAAGTGATTTAGAGAAAGAAAAGCTGGTAATTAAAGCAACTGATTTAGAGTTGGAGATCCTCCGAGGAACACAGCTCATAATGTCTGAGAACCCTGAGGAGTGGAGCTGCCTGCCCAGTCTCATCTTTCAAGTAAAACTGACTGTGTGTTGAGGCAATTAAAGCTTTGCCTCTGATAAGAAGCTAGGAAAAAGGCTGAGACCAGCGATAAGCAGCCCGAGCTACAGGAGTGTCCAAGGGCGCTGCTGTCTGCAGAGGGAAGTCCATGTCAGGAAGAGCCCCTGAAGAGCGTGGCTGGTTCAGAAGCACGCAGGTGGGAGTTCAGTGGTCCAGGCCCATTCCAGCCACAGGCTCCCATCCCTAGGATGGCATGTCTTCTGCCTCAGTTTCCACACCCACCAAGTGAGGGGACTGAATCCTACAGCCCTTGAAGCCTCATGCTCTGAGTCCATAAAGCCTGAGTGGTGAGTGTACCATGCTTAATACAGGTGCTTTCTCACTGAGAGACCGCAGCACTCTGAGTACCATTAATTAGAGATTTAATTAATAGCACTCATTTTTCCTAGAATGATATTTTGGTAAAAACAAATGCATTGTTGATTTTTCTCTCGTCTCTGTTACCCAAAGCTAAGAAATTAAGAGCTGCTAATGCCTCGTGTTCACCATCTGGGTTTTCTGGGACAGTGCCAACTTTATGGATTATATTGAATCACTCAGTCCCATCATGATTTGAAATTTCTAGCATTTTGTCATCCAAGCAATATCTCCCCGATTGCCATTTGCTGCCTAATGTGGCACAACATTACTGTCAGAGATGTTTTCAGCTTTTTGCCTTGCAAAATGTGTTCCTGGCACCTGCACCAATGGAGATGTTCTGTCCACAGGGGCGACAGAAATCAAAAGAGCAATACATAATTTATGCCCATAGGAATGTGAAAAATGCAGCATTGTGATTATTTCTGCTCAACACTGAATAAAATAGATGCGACCAAACTGCTCCTTTGAACTCTTCAATGTATAGGTCCTAGGACATTTATTATTTTGTTTCCAAGTGAGTTGGATCAATTGTCCCTACATGTTTTTTTTTTGTTGTTGTTGTTGTTTTAATTTTATTGGAGTATGGCTGCTTTACAATGTTATGTTAGTTTCAGGTATACCGCAAACTGAATCAGTTATACACACGCATGTACCCACTCTTCTTTAGGTTAGTTTCCCACATAGGCCGTCATAGACTATTGAGCAGAGCTCCCTGAGTTATGCAGTAGGTTCTCATTAGTCATCTCTTTTATACACTAGTATCAGTAATGTATATATGTCAATCCTAATCTTTTAATTCATCCTCTTTCCCCTCTTGGCTCCCATATGCTTATTCACAATTTCTTTTATCTCTACTTCTGTTTTGCAAATAAGATCATATACACTGACAGATGAATGGATAAAGAAGATGTGATACATATATACAATGGAATATTACTCACCCATGGAAAGGAAAAAACTGGGTCATTTGTAGAGATGTGGATGGACCTAGAGACTGTCACATAGGGTGAAGCAAGTCAGAAAGAAAAAATATCATATATTAACACATAGATATGGAATCTAGAAAAATGGGACAGATGAACCTATTTATAGGGCAGGAATAGAGATGCAGATAGAAGGAACAGATGTGTGGACGTGGTGGTGGGGGGCGGGAAGGGAGGGGTGGGACGAAGAGAGGGTAGACATACATACATCCACTGCCGTGTATAAAGCAGATCGCTAGTGGGAAGCTGCTGTAGGCTCCGGGCATTCAGCCCAGAGCCGTGTGATGACCTCGAGGGATGTGGAGTGACAGGGAGACCCAAGAGGGAGGGGGTGTGTGTATGCAGGGGGCTGCCTCACTTTGTTGTACGGCAGAAGCTAACACCACATTGCAAAACAATTGTACTCCAGTTAAAAAAAAACAAGTGTTGACTCTTCCCACCACTGCAGGCTGATCCTTATTTGTCTTATTTGTCTCTGAATTTCACTGTGCCCTTTTCCAGATGAAAAGTTAATAGCCCCTTCTTGTGGCCCATCCTTACAAGATCTGCCGTAACAGAACTGGATGGTTCCTTAGTCATCCAGAGACATTCATTTTGCCAATCAGTTTTGTTAGTTCCAGTGTTAGTTTCCTGGAACCACAGTAACCAGTTTCCACAAACGGGGTGACTTAAAACAGTCAAGAGGACAGAAGTCCAGAATCAAGGGATAAGCAGGGCCATGCTCCGAAGGATCCTTTCCTGCTTCTGGTGACTCCTGCTGCTCCTTGGCTCGGCCTAGGGCTGGAGCACCACTCCCATCACCACTTTCATCTTCTCTCGGGGTCTCTCCCCTGGGTGTTGCTGATCAAAATATTCCTTATTGGATTTAGGGCCCATCTGGGTAATCCCGGATGATATCCCTAGATATTTAACTTACTTATATCTGCAATGACCCTTTCTTTTTCCCCCAAATAACATCAAATTCACAGGTTCCAGAAAATGGTGGGCAGATCTTTTGAAGGGATACCAATCAACCCACTATACACCTCTCAGGGGGTGAGAGGGTTGTCCAGAGGAACTGGACTTGGCCTGATACACTTTATCATTGTACGTGCATCCCTCTTCCTCACAGAGCGTGCAGACATATGGGCCACAGAGCATAGGCTCCTTGGAATCACTGCTCCTTCTTGACCCAAGTATAAGCCATCGAGCCAAATTCCCTTCTAGCTAAAGGTTAGGTTTTCCTAACCTAATGTATGTATTAATATATATGCTATACATTAATTATAATTATAATATTTTTATATATTTTATATATTTATATAATATATTTATAGTTAATACATATTATATAATTATAATTAATATATAGGTATATTATATTTATATATTTATATATTTATAATTAATACATATGCAATTATAATTAATATACAGGTATATTAAATATATATTAATATATAATATTAATCTAATATCAATCTTTATATAATTAATATAATTATAATATATAGTATAGTATGTAATATTATTAATATATTATATATAACTATATATAATATATTATATACATAAATTATATATGAACAATTAATATCATTATAATGTATAATATTATAATATATAATATAATATCTATATAACATTTATATTATGTTGTATATTATATATAATATATAAACATATATTTATACATTTTATAACATATTTTATAATTACATTATAAAATTTATAATAAATTTATTATAAACTTTATAATTACATTATAAAATATGTTATAAAATATAAAATATATATTATGTTATATATTATATAACATATATAATAATATGTTAATATATTATTACATTATATTAACTATTATATATTATATTATATATAGATATTATAAAATATAAAATATATTTATATATAATATATATTATATACAACTTATAAAATATATTATATTATATTATAAATTTATATTATAATATACATGTATAATATAAAATATAATTATATATTATAATATTAATATATATTGATAATATATAAATTACATATTAATTGTATATTGATATATTAGGTATTATATTAATATAATATATAATACATATAATATAATGTATAATTTTATATAATATGATATATAGAATATATTACATATTTATACATAATATATACTTATATAATATATATTTATAATGTTATATATAATTATAATTAACATATAGGTATATATATATAGCAATAATATATTATATATTAATATATTGTTACCAAACCACACATATTGGCTTCTTCAAGGTTGTATTCCAGTTCATCCATGATGCTCTATTATCTGCACAATTTATACATGTTAGAGGCTCAACAGGAAGCAGACACAAGTCATGTTAATTTTAGAGATTAAATAATAAGAAGTCAAATCTCAAAATACCTTTTAAATTTCTGGCTCCCAAGATACAGAACTATGATTATTGATGTATGAGGGGATAAAATCTGAAGTCATTTTTCTTTAAGCTGGTTACCAGTACCAATTTTGTCTTGTAAGTTTTCAGGAAGTTATTTTGAGATCAGAAGAAAAAATAGTTCCATATGTAACCTCTGGTCTTCCTTAACACAACCAGTGACTCACCTGTCTCCTGTTTTCACTGTTAGCTTGAGACAGAGGCTCATGCTTGAATCAAACGATGCCTGAGGGCCAGCAGAGGGGCCCATGACGCTGAGCGGCACAGCTGAGGGCCAGAGGAGTTCGTAGGGTTTGACACTGTCATCTGTCCTGGAATTTTATGACCTGGGTTATGGTTGATTACCACTTAGGATGCTCAGAGTCATGGGAAGATAGGGTCATCATGGGGTCACACAAATCTGAACGGGTCCAGCTAGTAGAACCTGCATACATTTAGAATGCAGTTCATTTTAGCAGCAGAATCTTGAGTGAATACAGAAGCAATTATACCACTGGTCTGCCTTAAACAGGTCTCATCTACTTCCCTGTGTATACCATATCCAGTGATGTACTGGAGCTGGCTCCTACCAGCTCGTAAGTTTCCGGGAAATTTGTGAGCCAGTTAAATAAACTATATTAAAGATCAATTTATATATGCTTGCAATAAATTATATTAAAAACAAAGGTAACTGGCTTTTAGGGTTAGTAGATGCAAACTATTACAGACAGAATGGATAAATGACAGGACCCTACTGTATACCACAGGACACCATTTGGTATCCTGGAATAAGCCATAGTGGAAAAGAGTAAGAAAAAGAATGTAGTTATGTGCATAACTGAGTCACTTTTCTGTATGGCAGAAATTAACACAACATTGCAAATCAACTATACTTCAATAAAAAAAATTGTAAAAAGCCAAAGGTAATAAATACTTAAAACTGATCATTTCCTGACCATCTCATTATAACTTACTAGTTTATCAGTGTTAAGATATCATCTCTAAAGGCCCAGAGTTTATTTGATCTCACAACTATGACTTCATATCACTTTTCACAGGGAGACAGAACCCAGTTCCCGCCAGTCTGTCAAAGGCAGTCTTAGAAATTCATAAATACACGAATCTGCAAGAGATATATAGAATTTTTCAGTACTTTTCCCTTTCAAAGTACTGTTGAAGTTTTCCTCTGTTCCTAATTTAGAAGTTTCGCCTTTCTGTTAACATATTTTGGAGAAACAGAGGGCGAGGAAAAGCACAACACAGGTGAAAGAAGGATGTGGGCCAGAGAAGCTGGCCTCTGTGGATGGCAGTTCACACCCCCCTCCCCAGCCCTTCCGAGAAGCTGCACGCTTACCCTATTTGTGAGGCATGCACGTGGCTTCTTATTTTTCTTTGGCAAGAACATTAAAACTGTGAAGCTCTGTTCCTAACATATCAGGTTAGATATTATTTTAAATATGTCAAATACAATCCATTTCCACCTGAGGGAAGTCACTTTACTTCTTTGGAGCAAGTTATGCTATTCTAAGAGTAGTCTATTTACATTAGACCATCCAAGACGGAGGAGCCTACTAACCAGGATCCTCGCTGTGTGTGTGCGTGCTCAGTCGTATCCAAGTTACATGGCAGCTAGAAGCACCGAGGGTTTTTCTCGTTATTGCAGTTACATTATTATCAAGCTAAGCTGTGCAAGATCTTCAACGTCTAGTAGAGTGGATGCTATTGGCTGTACATTCAAAAGCCTTTACCTGGCTCTTTCTTGCAGATCAAGTCATGCTTATGTTTGGGGTATTCACTTTCCTCCACCAGATAATGTGCTTAGTAAGATGATCCAACTTCTACACAGAGGTAGATCTTTTCTATCAGTAATTTTTATTAAAGTGTAGTTGATATACAATATTGTGTTAGGTTCTATTGTACAGAAAAGGGGTTCAGATATATATATATAGTCTTTCTTATATTCCTTTTCATGATGACCTATCATAGGATGTTTAATCTCTCTCTCTCTGTGCTATGCAGTAGGACCTTGTTTTCATCTATTCTGTGCATAAAAGCTTACATCTGCTGACCCTAACTCCTACTCCAGCCCTCTCCCAAGCCCCTGCCCCTTGGCAACCACCAATCTCTTCTCTAGATCTGTGATCTCAGAGGTAAATCTTAATGCCTCCAACTCTAGCATGGTCATCCTACTCCCCCTGCTGTTGACTGGTTAGGGAGTGGGTATGTGACTCTCTTATGACCAAAAGAGGTCTGCTGAGGACATGTGGAAGGGTTTCCTCGTGGATTAAAGAAACACACCAGGAAAGATGGTCCCTCTCCTCCTTAGGCGCGCCTGCTTCTTCATGAAGGACTTCACACTCAGCAGCTATCTTGTTGCCATGCGACGAGGTGAAAAGGCTATGCCGATAAACTGATCATTTTCCAACCCAGGGCTTCTCATTGTTTAAATAGTAAACATCTTTGTTGTTCACGCCAGTAGCTCTCGATGTACACACCATAAGCATAAGCAGTCCCTGGGAGGTTTCTAGAAATCCAACTTCAGTTGACCCTTGAACATCACATGGGTTAGAATGCTGACCCTAGAGAGTCAAAAATCCACACATAATTTATAGTCAACCCTCCATATACAAGACTCCTCTGTATCCAAGGGCCCTGGGTTTGCAGACTCCACCAGCTGTGGATCCTGCATGGTATTGTTCATTGTTGTGGCAGTTTAGTTGCTCAGCTGTGTCTGACTCTGCAATCCCATGGACTGTAGCCCATCAGGCTCCTCTGTCTGTGGGGTTTTCCAGGCAAGAATACTGAATGGGTTGCCATTTCCTCCTCCAGGGGATCTTCCTGACGCAGGGATCAAACCCATATCTCCTTCACTGGCAGGTACATTCTTTACCACTGAGTCACCTGGGAAGCCTGTATGGTATTGGAGTATTTCCTATTAAAACCAAGGCATGTATAAGTGGACCCACACAGCTCAAAGCTGTGTTGTTCAAGGGCCAACTCTACTTCAGACTTGCTGAATTAGAACCTCTGGGGAAGGGACCCAGCAGTCTATGATTTAACAGCCCTCCAAGTGGTCCTGATTCATGCTTAACTTTGATAACCATGGGTTCAAATAATGTAATAATATCTGGACACAGGGCTTGGAATTTGATTGGCAATTGAGAATTCCTAGATCATTTTCAAATAGAAGACATTGTGATATGCTTATCAGGTGACCTAGAGGAAGTCCTCAAATGGAAGCTAATGTTTGGTGACCATGAACAGTCACTTAGCACCTCTCTGGGTCAGCTAACTTTATTATAAAAGAGGTGATTGTAGCTCATAATCCATGTAGGGAAGCTGTTAGCACTCCATGATAGAGACAAACCATATCTTTACCAACCAGCCCACTGGAAGCTTTTATGGTTTCCCTCTTGGCTGCACAATAAAATGTTCTATTCCATCTATGATTTTCTAAACAAACAATTATATGGTGAAGGGTGATAATTACAAAACTATTCTTCCCTTTTATTACGAGGAAGGTAAAGCGAAAGGCTGACATGAATTTTCTGTGAAATTTTGAGGCACAGAAGAAAATGTATGAAACTCCCATAATTAAAATGCTAAGCTTAAAACGATAAGCTTTCAGAGCATAGGACATAAACTGCAGCTTTATACTCGACCATAAGTACTCCATTGAGGTAACATGGAATCCTGTCTCTTTGCTTATAAACAAGCGAATGTAATACAAACACTACAAACTAATAATTTCATATGTGCATGATGATAACAATCAATAATAATAATACCACCTTTGGATGCTAGTTAAGCTCAGTTCCCATTCTTTGATGATTTTTAATTATATTCAGCTGTAGTGTGCATTCATAACCAAACATTTAGTTACACAAAATAGCAAAGATCAAAGTAATCAATAAGCGAGGAAGTACATGTGATCACCAAACTGTACAGGTTGGTAACTTGAGGTCTCCCAGGATGAATGTACCAAGGAGCTGGCAGCAGAGCTGAGCTCAGCGTCAACAAAACGTGCCGTTTGCAGCAGCTGCTTCAGAATTATGCCATTCACGATAACACACGACACTGCTCCCACACAGGCCACACGGCAGGATCTACACCGTCCACTCCAGACTGTCTCTCCCGCTCGGCGTGGCTTCTAAGTGTAGCTCAACACTCCACTCACTCGACTTGGCCGGGGAAGACGGGGCAGCCAGTGCAGGGTTCACGAATGCCGGCTTCAGAGCTGGCCTGCCCCTGTTTCCTACCTCACAGGGTAACACGACCTCGTATGCAAAGTGCTCGGACAGTAGCTGGCACAAGGTAAGTGCTCAGTTAGTAGTAACTCTAAACATTCTCCTTGTAAGTGTATAGACATTACCAGGAGAGATTTTTCAAACTGCAATATATTCAAAAGGAAAACCTTATTCCTTAAGAATTTTGAGAAGTACCTTTGGGAACATGGCTTCCCTTTACCCCGCCATCAATACCCCAGCACACACACACACTCTTGAATATCATTGTTATACTGAACCTGTTACGGCTCAGAGCGTTTTAAGTCACAGGAAAGGATATGAATTTGGCTTTAACTTTCTTTTTTCCCCCTGACTATGTGGTTTATTTGACAAACAACAAAAAACTCTACAGTGAATGCACTTTAATTAGAAACAACATAAAATGTTAACAGGTTACATCCAATTTCTGTCTGTTACTTAATTACAGAAAGCTATGAAAATTACTTGGCCTTTCCTGTAATCCAGCTTTTTTATCTTAACATGGGGGATCATCCCCCATCATCACTGGATTATTGTAAATGTTAAATAAGATAATCTCAATCAAAAGCATTTTGTGAGCTATAAAGAAATGTGTATATATATATATACACACACACATATATATACATTTGTACATATACATACATATGTACATATATACACATATACATGCCTTGGGCTTTTTTGGTGGCTCAGTGGTAAAGAATTTGCCTGCCAATGCAGAAGATGCAGGTTTGATTCTTGGTTCAGGAAAATCCCCTGGAGAAGGAAATGGCAACCTACTCCCGTATTCTTGCCTGGAAAATCCCATGGACAGAGGAGCCTGGCTATAGTCCATAGGGGTCTCAAAAGAGTCTGACACAACTTAGCAACTAAATAACAACAACAAATATATATGTGTCTGTGCATATATATTTTTTTTTCCTTGGGGATATGATTTTGCTTTATATACCATTTATCCTCAGTACTCAGAAGGGTGTAAAATAAAATTTTACTGTATAAATGAGTGTTTATTAAACCACAGTCTGGCCTTTGAACTATTCTAGGACTTTTTATTCATTTTGTTTTGTTTAGGTACAGAAATGCCTTCATAGAATTTTTTTCTTCTGTACTTATTCTTTGGAACATACTCCTAAAAATAGTGTCACCAAGGTAAATGGTGTTATCTTTCTGACTCTTACCTGATATTGTCAACTTATCATCTAAAACCATTGGGGACCATTTATAGCAGCTCCAGGAACATGTGTTCATGGCTGCTTCTCTTGTCAACAGTGGAATGACTTTTATCATTTTGCTAATAAAATAGATGCAGTGACAGTAACCAAGTTTGGAAGAATAATTTCTAAGTGGACTCCTAGGGCAATTGGGACAGATTATTTACCCTTGGAATTGGTCTGGCACATTCAAAATGCATTGGTATTTTGTTGGTAGATTTGGTTGCTTTTAGCCATTTAAAACTTGAATTCTTTGTATTGCTAATAAGCCTAGACATGTATTAAGGGTGTCCACATATCCACATAAAACACACGGACATTGGATTGTAAAGATATACATTAAATAAACTAAAATGGGAGCATGAGATGGAAGTCAACATTTGCTTCCAAAGGCTGCCATAGGAAGTTACCACAAACCAGTGGCTTGTACCAACAGAAATTTATTCTCGTATGACGCTGGGTGTCAGAAGTGTGAAATCAAGGCACCAGCAGAACCACATTCTCTCCAAGCCTCGAGAGGAGGAAGCTGCCTTGGGTCTCCAGCCTCTGGTGGCATCAGGAGTTCCCTACCGTGGCTGCATTACTCTGAGCCCGTCCCCTTCTGCAAGCGGCCCTCTCTGCTGCACCCGCTTGTCTCTCCCCTCTAGGTGTCTTTCAGGGGCCTGTCACTGGGCAATCAGGATGGTCATGGTCTTATCTCAAGAGTCCTACTTACATTTTCAAAGACCTCTTTCGAATTAAGATCACATTCACAGGCTCTGATGATTAGACTCGTTGAGGGACACTATTCAACCGACTACAAAGGACATCAGTGATAAAGGAGACAAAGAAAGGAATCCTACACGGACACGCATGCGAGAACTCCGACCCGTGAGTGTAACCAATCGTGAATGCCCATTTTTCTCTGTTACAGTAACCGGTGTGGTTTCTGTCTCCACAACTGGGTCAGTGACTGAAGCAGCAACGAACCAGTCTTCTTCCCCTCCAGCTCTACTGAGGTTTAAGTCCATATGACATCATTTGCCAATTAAGGTAAGTAACAAAGTGATGTGATACTTGTATACACTGTGAAATGGTTACCGCAATCAAGCTGGTTAGCACATCTATCACCTCACACAGTTGCCATCTGTGTGTATGTGTGTGTGTGTGCGCACGCATAGATTTGCTACATCTACTTTTAGGAAATTTCAAGTATACATTACAGTACTGTTAACTCTGGTCACCATTAGTTCCCTTGAACGTCTTTGTCTTAAAACAGAAAGTTTGTACCTTTGACCAACATCTCCCCGTGTCCCCAGTGCCCCAGCCCCCAACAACCACTAATCTACCACATTTTAGTGATTTTTATCTTTTTCAGACTCCACATACAAATGAAACTGTACAGTACTTGTCTTTCTCTGACTTTTTTCACATAGCATAATGCCGCTAACTTTCATTCATGGTGTCACAGAAATTTCCTTTTTATGGCTGAATAATATTACACTGTGTATGTATGTGTGTGTGCGTATGTATGTATATGTGTATAGAGACATATCTGTCTATATATGTATATGTGTGTATACATGCACACCACTCACATATCACATTTTCTTTATCCACTCATTTGTTGATGGATAATTAAATTGGTTCCCTGTCTTGGCTATTATGACTAAAGCTGCAGTAAACATGGAGAAATACAGATATCACCTCAAGATAGTTGTTTCAATTCCTTTGACTATATACCCAGAAGTGGCATTGCTGAGTCACATGATAGTCCTACTTTTAATTTTTTGAGGAAACACGATACCATTTTCCACAGTGGCTATACCAGTTTCCATTTCCACCGATTGTACAAGGGTTCTCTTTTTTCCCATTCTTGCCAACGCTGGTTGCCTCTTGTCCTTCTGATAGCAGCCATCCTGACAGATGTGAGGTGATAGCTCACTATCTGTCAGTTTTCTGATGATTAGAGATGCTGAATATCTTTTTATGTACTGATGAACATTTATGTGTTTTGTATTGAAAATGTCTATTCAGGTCCTTTGCTAATTTTTAAATCAGATTATTTGTTCTTTTCTGCTGTTGAGTTGCGTGAGTTCCTTATATATTTTGGATAATACCCCCTAAACCTTGAACCTATTTGTGCAATAAACATGAATGGAGACTTTTTATATATCTGTAACAACACAGGTGCTATATATACAATGATAAAAATAATAGTTCATGACCCTGAAAGACTCCTGGAGGTCCACTGGAGGAGTGAATGAAACACGGATGGTTGCTCTTGCACAGAGACAACAGTGAAACATCCAATGTATTCTCTCATGTCACTTCAATGACCTTCTTTCCTCTATTTCAAACTTGCTTTAAGAACCTTTGTTTTCTCAATATACTAACATATGCTATTAACCACATTTGTCCCCTGATCTTTACCTGTGCTGCTTTCAGTTCAGTTCAGTTGCTCAGTCGTGTCCGACTCTTTGTGACCCCATGAATCGCAGCACGCCAGGACTCCCTGTCCATCACCAACTCCTGGAGTTTACTCAAACTCATGTCCATCGAGTCGGTGATATCATCCAGCCATCTCATCCTCTGTCGTCCCCTTCTCCTCCTGCACCCAATCCCTCCCAGCATCAGGGTCTTTTCCAGTGAGTCAGCTGTTCTCATGAGGTGGCCAAAGTATTGGAGTTTCAGCTTCAGCATCCGTCCTTCCAATGAACACCCAGGACTGATCTCCTCTAGGATCGACTGGTTGGATCTCCTTGCAGTCCA
Organism: Cervus canadensis; assembly: GCF_019320065.1. Classification (NCBI taxonomy): domain Eukaryota; kingdom Metazoa; phylum Chordata; class Mammalia; order Artiodactyla; family Cervidae; genus Cervus; species Cervus canadensis. Next base: position 40,588,028 of record NC_057416.1, on the reverse strand, counting down.
AGGGACTCTCAAAAGTCTTCTCCAACACCACAGTTCAAAGCATCAATTCTTCAGTGCTCAGCTTTTCTTCTTATAGTCCAACTCTCACATCCATACATGACCACTGGAAAAACCATAGCCTTGACTAGATGGAACTTTGTTGCAAAGGTAAGTGTCTGCTTTTAATATGCTATCTAGTTGGTCATAACTTTCCTTCCAAGGAGTAAGCGTCTTTTAATTTATGGCTGCAATCACCATCTGCAGTGATTTTGACCCCAAAAATAAAGTCTGGCACTGTTTCCACTGTTTCCCCATCTATTTGCCATGAAGTGATGGGACCAGATGCCATGATCTTAGTTTTCTGAGTGTTGAGCTTTAAGCCAGCTTTTTCACTCTCCTCTTTCACCTTCATCAAGAGGCTCTTTAGTTCCTCTTCACTTTCTGCCATAAGGGTGGTGTCATCTGCATATCTGAGGCTATTGATATTTCTCCCTGAAATCTTGATTCCAGCTTGTGCTTCATTCAGCCTAGCGTTTCTCATGATGTACTCTGCATAGAAGTTAAATAAGCAGGGTGACAATATACAGCCTTGACGTACTCCTTCCCTGATTTGGAACCAGTCTGCTGTTCCATGTCCAGTTCTAACTGTTGCTTCTTGACCTGCACACAGATTTCTCAGGAGGCAGATCAGGTTGTCTGGTATTCCCATCTCTTTAAGAATTTTCCAGTTTGTTGTGATCCACACAAAGGCTGTGGCATAGTCAATAAAGGAGAAGTAGATGTTTGTCTGGAACTGTCTTGCTTTTTCTATGATAAGGTAATAGCTAGAATCTATATTTACTGCATTACCGTGCATGCTAAGTCACTTCAGTCATGTCCCACTCTTTGTGACCCCATGCACTGTGGACCGCCAGATTCCCCTGTCCATGGGATTCTCCAGGCAATAATCCTGGAGTGGGTCACCATGCCCTCCTCCAGGAGATCTTCCCCACCGAAGAATTGAACCTGAGTCTCCTGCATCCCCTGCATTGCAGGCAGATTCTTTACCACTAGCACCACCTAGGAAGCCCCCTGCACTACCACTGGGTGTCTAGAATGCCTTGGAGACCCCTGCCCAGTCAGTGGGTCCTGCTTCTACCCTTGCCCTGGGACCTGCTCCAGTAACCCCAGTCCTGACCTCATCCCCTCGGTCCTACTGGACCAGACTGCTAGCTCTCTGCCCACAGACAGTCGCTGTCTATCTGCCCTGTGTCTTTGATTTCCCTGTCACCGACTCTCTTCCTGAGCCCATATTGACTCGGCCACCTGCAAACCTCAGTTTCCCCTTCATCCTACATTTGCCAGCCTATCACAACCAACTTCTCGCTCCTCAGTGGTATCAGGTACCACCCTAATCCCAGCCTTGGTGAGAGCCAGGAAGAGAGTCCAGACGCTTAAAAGCTAAGCCTGTATCATCTCTAATTTATAGGAAAAAGAAACCTGAAAGGCAGGCATCTTCTGCCCATCCTGGAGATAACGATAGTGAAGTTTAGAGAGGTGAAGGAACCTCTTGCCAGCAGGCGGTAGAGCAGGGGAACGGCCTGCACTTCCCGCGGCACAACCACCTCCAGATTCCGTGCTCAGCTCTGTTCTTCCCACTTTATTTACGGGCTATGGAGTCTAATAGTTTTCTATCGCTACCGTAACAAATTATCCACAAATGTATTGGCTTAACAGAGATTTATCATCTTACAGTTCTGTAGTCAGAACTCTGCTGCGGTCACGCTGGGTTAACTCAAGGTGTTGGCTGGCTGCGCTCCTTCCAGAGGCTTGGAGGAGAATCCGGTCCCTCACCTTCTCAGCTGCTGGAGACTGCACCGCCTTCCCAACTCCTTTCATGTTCACGACTAGCTGAGTCCACCTATCGTAGCATCCCTCGGATGCTGGCTTGTCCTCTGCCTCCCTCTTCCACTTTTCAAGACCCACTTGCGGGACTTCCCTGATGGTCCAGTGGTTAAGAAACCACCTTCCAATGCAGGGGACCTGGGTTCGATCCCTGGTCGGGGAATTAAGATCCCACATACCGTGGAGCTACTAAGCCCTCACGCCCCAACTAGAGAGCCTGCGGACCTCAACTAAAGGTCCCCCGTGGTGCAGCTAAGACCCTGCATGCCCCATGCCTTAAAGCAAAAAAAAAGGTAGAGTCAGTCTGATGCTGGGGCATTTCAGGAGTTCATCTATCTGTTTGAATATACTCTGAGAGTTCAGGTTTGCAAGGAATCCAAGTTTTGTCCATCAGAACGCTTATGAGCCATATTAGTATTTTTCTTCTTGTTGCAAATGACACAGGTGGGCTTGTCAGTCTGTTCTGTTGTTTTCTGTGGCCAAGCAAAAGGAAAATTTGCCAAGAGAACACAATAGCTCTGAAGCAGGATTGGAAATAGAGCAAAAATAAGCTAAGAAGCAACAATCAGAGGATCTTATCAGGACACTTTGTTTGGAAAAAGACTTCAAGATATCAGGGTTAAAAAAGTACCTATAATACCTAAGCAATATCCACATACAGAGTTTAATTTTCTTTAAGATTGCTTGTTTCCCTCTTGGTTAAAATAAAATCAACAACAGATAAACAGAAATTTGGGAAATTGCTCATGGAACTATGCCAAATTCAATGACCTACAGACATTATATATAGGCACAGATTAAGGCTGTAATTTCAAGATATCATAAGAAAGTAAAAAACTGCAGAAAATAGAGAGTGTTGACGCCACCATGGACTGTAGCCCACCAGGCTCCTCTGTCCATGGGATTTCCCAGGCAAGAATACTGGAGTGAGGTGCCATTCCCTTCTCCAGGGGATATTCCTGACCCAGGAACTGAACCCACATCTCCTGCATTGCAGGTAGATTCTTTACTAACTGAGGCATCAGGGAAACCCATCTAATATAGATAAAATAGATAATTAATAAGGATTTACTTATAGGATAGGGAACTCTACTCAATATTCTGTAATGATCTATATGGGAAAAGACTCTAAAAAAGAGTGGATATGTATATATGTGTAACTGATTCACTTTGCTGTATGCAGGAAACTGACATACACTGTAAGCCAACTCTGCTCCAATAAAAATTAGAAGCAAAATTAGAGACATATTATAGCTAAGAAACAGGGTCAAACAGAGTCAAAGCAACAGTGAGGAGCTGAGAGTCCCCACTTAAGTCCGGGTGCCTCAGCTGCACTTCCCACTCTCAGATCTTCCTTCCACCTCTGTGGAAAAGGGATGAGGGCCCGTCTCCCCTATCTCCTCAAACGGGGCATGGGTGATGAAGGATCCTTGGAGTGGGAGACCTGATGCAGTGTTAAGAAATATTCTTTGGCTCTCTCATGCCAAAGAAAATTTAAAATAATATAAAAATAAATAACCAAGGACAGTAGAATAGCCAAGTGGACACATCAAAAGACCATCATAGGGACTTCCCTGGCGGTCCAGTGGTTAAGACCTCACCTTCCAATGTAGGCAGTGCAGGTTTGATCCCTGGGTGGGGAAATAAGATCCCACATGCCTCCTGGCCAAAACTCAAAACATAAATCAGGAGCAATGCTGTAACAGTTCCATGAAAACCTTAAAAATGGTTACATCAGAAACTCTTTTAAAAAGACCATCACAGAAGGGAGTAGCAGAACAGGGCACCTCAGTCTTCACACTTAGCAAATACTACCCACAAAGCGGAAAGGTAATTTGCCGAAAGACAGTGACGGGATCGTCCTGGAAAAGTCCATGGATTCTGAGCAGCGAAGAACAAACCCCCACTACGGAGGCTGGAGAGGACCGCCCAGAATGAGGCGGCGGCTCTCAGTGACATGGGCTCTTCACCAGCCGGGATCTCGCCATCACATCTCCCTTGTCAGTGTCCATCCAAGGAGCTATATATCTATGAGATTACTTATCATCCTAATTCCTTAAGGCAGAGTAAGCAATTTCAGGATTATCAAGCACGGGGTGAGTTTAGTTGTAGGACTTATTTTAAAGGCACAGATGACTATGGTTTGGTCACTACGTCGTGTCTGACTCTTTGTGACCCCATGGACTGTAGCCCGCCAGGCTCCTCTGTCCATGGGATTCTCTAGGCAAGGACACAGGAGTGGGCTGCCATCTCCTTCTCCAACAGATGCCTATGAAAACCCTCAAATTCTAACATATTAGAAGTTACTGTTTCAGCCTCTGGTCAAGTGTTACTTTAGGTTAGAAAATCACTGAAGTGTATCAAACTTTCTACTAACAACATGCCGGCAGGGATGGAGGAAATGCACCATCCTCAGTGAGAACTAGCCATGTTATCAGCGCAGAACACAGACGAGATGGAGACATGATAACGCTGAAGTCAAAACTTCAAGGGGTTATGTCTGCCAAAGAATAAACCCAGTTGATGTCTAAATTCCTCAGGACTGCTGAAAATGCAGAGGGTGAAGTCGAGCTGGAGCCTCACCTTTGTCTGTTCCATCACCTGAACCGTTCATTTTTTCTCTCTCCTACCATTCACTTTGCAAGTGTGGATAAGCTCTCCCTTTCGTGGTTGCCTGTCATCTCTCCCACTTTCATTCCCTCTATAAACACCATTTCTGCTGCATCTTCAGAAGCTTATCTCCCCTCCACAGCTGTCTGTTCAAAGTTGAGAGCCTGACACTGATTTAAGCAGCTTGAATTGCTCTGAAATAGATTCCTCAGGGCAGAGACCAATTTCTTATGCATTGTCAATAGCTAAATATGGTGTTGGTGTTGCATAAACACAGTATGAATATAAATAACGGAAAGTTCAAAAAAAGGGTAATAATTTCTGTATGTTAGACAATTAAAATCTGAAGCTTTGGAGGGAACTCTGAGTACCCCTAAAAAATTATCAGAAGATGATGCTCTCTTCTACTGGATGGGAGATAGAGCTTTACAAATGGAAAAACTGCAGATCCATTCAGGAATGTCCAGGGAGCTGGCTCTTTATTCCACCACGCCTGGCTCTCCATGGTGGAGAATGCCAGCTATTCATAGTTATTCCTTTCCCCTATGCCTTCCTGTGGGGAGAAGAGAATGCCCAGCGCTTCTGACTTTGGGCTTACCCTTGTGATTTGATTTGGCCGGTGAATGTCAGTGGACAGTGCATGGATAGACGTCTCACAGGTGCCTGCATGCTTTGCTTTAGCCTCTAGAGCTCCTGAATTTCGCCAGAAGCTCAGAATTCTATCATGATTCCAGAATGAGGAGACAGGTGAGACATACTTGAACCCACCCAAATCCTGAATCCTAATCCAGCCGACTGCAGATGATCTCAGCTAATACCAGCAGAGCGCAGCTGACTTACAGACAGGCGAGGAGGGAATAAACGTTTATTATTATAAGCCTCTGAGGTGAAGGGGTGGCTTTTAACATAGCCTAGTGGGAGCAATGACCAAGAAATATGTTCTTCAATCTGCAATTAGAAGAAGTGAAACATTAGGAAATATTGGCTCTAAAAAGGAGTCTGCTCTTAGTTACACTCTCCTCTGATCTCTCCAGCCAATCTCTATCCCAGGACGCAATTTCAGAAAATTTCAAGTCACTCCATGCGATGACTCTGTAGTCTTTTTTTTTTTTTTTAAGCATTTTTTTTTCCCAATAAAACACCTGGGACACATGCCTGGCTAATGAGTAACCATTAGCTGGCACACAGATACAGATGAACACTCCTAGAAGAAATGCCGTTTTTCATTGCAATGGCTTATCATGAAGATTGGCCCCCAAAGAGTCACGCCTCCCAGTATTCATACACTTGTACGGTCCTTTTCCACCATGAACGTGAGCTAGGCATACATGACACTTGGAAACTTCTGAAACAATGTGAGAAGATTTGTAGCTCTTCTTTGGATTCTTAGAACACTTACTCTAGAGCCCTGGGTGCTAAAGCAGTCGGATGCTCCAGCTAGAGAGATGATCCGGGACAGACGTGGAACTCACAGAGCAGAGAGACCAAGCTGAGACCAGGGCCCCCGAGGTGCCTCCCAGGCTGCAGAGCAGTGAGACCACAGGCAAGTGAAGCCTCAGACTCTCCAAGGTCATCCCAGCAACCCACCGCAAGTGACTGTGTGACACCAGCTGACGCCACACCCAGTCAAGCCCTGCTCGACTCTTGACTTACAGACTGTGAGCGTAATAAAGTTGCTTTATTTTAAACCAGAAGGTCTGTGGTTATACATCAGTTGGCACCCAAAGCATTCATTTACACAGTTTACCAAATATGACTGGCATAATGACTGGTTATAACAATCATCAACATTTGTAACTGAGCAGGATCCTATGGGGGCCTTCCCAGGACAGACCCCCTGTGCCCCGGGCCTGCCCCCTGCCTCTTGTCTGTAAAGAAAAATCTTTAGCCTCCCAGATGCTCCCTGAGCAAATTTAATCAGAGAAGTAAGAAAACACAGAAAGGAAGGGAAGAAAACCAAGCAATACAAAACAGTAAAGTTGAGTCATTAAAGAAGGTGGAGGACCTTTATTTCCTCCTCAAGGGCTATAGATAATATTCTGAGCCAGGTCCTTCGAGTGGTTTTGCAGCTACTGACGCCCCCACCAGGTGGGAAAAGCTAACTGTGTGCTGCCCGCCAGCACACAGACCCCAGACCAGTTGAAACCAGCAGGTTGACGGGGTTGACTCCTGATTGCCTCACCACCAACCAATCAGAAGCATGTCCGCGAGCTGATGACACACTCCATATCCTCTCCTGCTCAGCATGCCTTTACACACCTTTCCCTGAATGCCCCGGGGACAGCGGGCCTTTCAAGCTCCAGCTGCCTGGCCTCCCTGCTTGGCCCTTGCGCTTTCCTTCACCACAGCCTGGTGCCAGCAGATTGGCCTCACCGTCTTTGGGCAAGGGAACCCAGGTTTGGTTCAGTTAACACACTTACTAAATGTTGTTGTATGGTGTTGTGTACCGTGTGTCAATATTTAATTTCTTCCTCACATTAATACAAGCACCTATGAAATATGTAACATAATCATTGCCATTTGATAAGTGAAAAGGTTGGACACAGTGCTATTAATTAAATTGCTCAAAGTCAAACGGGTAGTAAAGTAGTGGAAACAAGGTCTGACCTAAGAAGTATCACAAGTTCTGATCCCTAACTAAACTAATTAAAGATTTAGGAAGGCTGCAGAGATTTGGTTTCCTAGGCAATGCATTTTTCACTTAGCCAGTTCCCAGCCACCAGGCAGCCAGTTTACACACGTTTGATGAAGGTCACAATGTTGACATTTGTGCAAAAAAACAAGCAGGATATTAAATTACACCTATTAAAGGAAAGGCTGGTTTAGACCAGCCGAAGGTCTGACTCCCTAAGTCTTTGAGGTGTTGGAAGGGCACCAGGCCAAAAGAGTTTATGTGAAATAAAACGCTATTGATAGCTGGCCAAAAAACATTAGTATTCACAACAAAGACAACTGCTACCTGCCAACTCAAGAAAGAAATGGTGGAGTTAAGAAACGTTATGAAGCAGAGTACTTCTCCTTTCTGGGTGGGCTTGTCATGAGGGCCTGATTTAGCTGAGTGTAAAATTTGATTATGTGACTGACTGACTTCGGTTTTCGCAAGAGTGTTGCCTCAAATATAATTATCTCTGCGGCCAGGAAGTAGGCAAAATATTTCCACTTGCTTATAAACAATCATCAGTGTGGATCTAAGAAGAATATGGGGAATCTAAGGTTTCCAGGTCATATGGAAATGATGGGTTCTATTCTGTCGGCTGCGACTGACAGCAGGAGGTCTACTGATGTCCACAGGGGCCTTGATAGGAGTCCCTGGCCAAGGGCTCCGTGCATTTTTGCCATTGAGCGGCCTCAGATCAGTGGACAGGCCCCTGCTTGAAACGGTGGTTTCAAGCTTGAAACAGCTAGAAAGTAACAATAGAAAATAACAGATCCGTCAAAGGCATGGTTAGGAATGCCTACAGTTACAGCAAGCAAACCAAACTGAAGCCTGGCCTACAGAGGAACTGGGCTATTCTCCTCAAAAACTTTACAAAAATCGAGCATGACTGAGGAACTCTTCCAGATTAAAGGAGACTAAACAGACTTGACAATCAAGGGTGACAGGATATTCTGAAATTATTCCTGAACCGGAAAAGAAAATTACAATTCCCGTTTGGCTTAATAAGACCTTAGTGGAATGATGAGTGATTGTCTAATACCATAGATGAGATAACAATATGCTAGCAAACGGAATTTCCATTTTTACTCTGATTGGGATTGCACTGCAAATGTTTTAGGAAATACACACTGACGTGTTTAAGGGTAAAAAGGCATTGCCTTTTTCTCAAATTCTTCAGGAAAAAAAAAGATCTTGACTCCATCTGGAATTTATTTTTGTACAGAATGTAAGATGGCAGCCTAATATCATTTCTTCCATATGCATGGAATACCAAGTCAACACAGTTTATTAAACAATTATCCTTCCCCACTAAATTAAAATGCTGCCTTTGTCATATATTCTCATACATAATTAAGATCTGTTTCTGGAACGCGTATTTTGTCCCATTCATCTGCTTTCCGTGCCTTATGTCAATATCACAGCAATGTGACTTTGTAGTATAATTTAGTATCTTGGAAGAAAAGATATCCTTCTTTTCCATATATCTTTTCATATATATATATAAAATTTATGTATATATACACATATATTCCTAGTACAGGAAGTATATATATGTAAACTTATATACTATGTGTGTACATATTAATGCATATGTACAGGTGTGTCTATCCATCTTTACAGTAGATTTTTATAAGTTTCTTCATGTTAGTCCTATGCCTTACCCACTAATTCCTAGTACGGTATGATTTCATTGTTGTTATAAGGAGAATATTCCAAGTCCATTTCTAAATGCTAATTGCTAGTATAGAGAAAAAGTGCTTATTTACACCTTACCAAATTCACTTATTTCTTTCAGTAGTTTTTTTACTCTTTGGATTTCAGACTTATAGTTAAATCTTAGCAGATAAGATTATGTTGTATCATATCCATCTTGGCAAAAAAAAAAATTATCTTTTTTTTCCAGTGTATCCATGCTCTTTCATTTCTCATTTGTTTCATTTTCTTGGACCTCTAGATTAATATTAAACAAAAATAATAAAAGGTTGTTCTATCTAATACCAACTTTAACTATTTAATGTTATTTAAAATAATTCTTTTATTTAATATTCAGTTTAATTGTTTCAACATTTAGGATGCTATTTTCCATTGATTTTTGGTAAACAGATTTTCATTACATTCGGTTTCCTTCTAAGACTCTTTTACCCAATTTTAATAGGAGTGGCTGCTGGATATTAAATATCTTTTATCAGTTAATATTATTATTCATCTATTAGGGTTATGATGATAACTTTCTTAAATTAAACCAACATTTTTCTACATTAAACTTACCTTGCTATGATGGTTTCAACTCTTGATCAATTACTGGATTGTACTCACTGATTTTGACTTGCCCCATGGCTCAGTGATAAAAGAATCTGCCTGCAATACAAGAGATGCAGGTCTGACCCCTGGGTCCAGAAGATCCCCTGGAGGAGGGAATGGCGACCCACTCCAGTGTTCTTGCCTGGAGAATCCCAGGGACAGAGGAGAGCCTGGTGAGCTACAGTCTATGGGGTTGCAAAGAGTCAGACACGACTGAGTGATTAACCACACAGTCACTTAATTTATTTAGAAGTTTTGCCCCTATGTTTGTAGCATGATATAAGTTTTCTTCTTTAGACTGTAGTTTCTTTATCAGTTTTCACTATGAATATGATATGATCTTCATGAATAAAATGGGGCAATTTCTATCTTATACTAGATAATATTTGTAAATAAATTTTTATATATTGTTTGAATAATCTATTTTTAAATATTAGACACAACTTATTTTTTAAATACATCAAGACTAGTGCCTTCTTCAAAGCTAAACTTAGCACCTTATACCACCTTCAATAAACTGTTCAGTTGTCTTCTTTCTCTTCAAATAATTTGGTAATTTATAATTTTCTAAGTTTCAGATAGGTCTAGTTTCTCAAAATTGCTACCAAGACTCTTCTTGTAGTCAGCTCTTAAAATTGTTTCTATTGAATGGTTGTTCCTTTCCATTCTGTATTTTTACAATTTTGCCTTCTCATCTTTTTTATAGGCTTCTAAGTGGTTTAACTGGTTTCGCTAGCAAAGTAATGCTCAAAATTCTCCAAGCCAGGCTTCAACAGTACATGAACCATGAACTTCCAGATGTTCAAGCTGGATTTAGAAAAGGCAGAGGAACCAGAGATAAAATTACCAGCATCTGTTGGATTATCAAAAAAGCAAGAGAACTCCAGAAAAACATCTATGTCTGCTTTATTGACTTCACCAAAGCCTTTGACTGCGTGGATCACAATAAACTGTGAAAAATTCTTAAAGAGATGGGAATACCAGACCACCTGACCTGCCTCCTGAGAAACCTGAATGCAAGTCAAGACGCAACAGTTAGAACTGGACCTGGAACAACAGACTGGTTCCAAATCGGGAAAGGAGTACGTCAAGGATGTATATTGTCACCCTGCTTATTTAACTTATATGCAGAGTACATCATGAGAAACACTGGGCTGGAGGAAGCACAAGCTGGAATCAAGATTGCTGGAAGAAACATCAATAACCTCAGATATGCAGATGACACGACACTTACGTCAGAAAGCAAAGAAGAACTAAAGAGATTCTTGATGAAAGTAAAAGAAGAGAGTGAAAATTTGGCTTAAAGTTCAACATTCAGAAAACTAAGATCATGGCATCTGGTCCTATCACTTCATGGCAAACAGATGGGGAAACAATGGAAACAGTGAGAGACTTTATTTTGGGGGGGGTTCCAAAATCACTGCAGATGGTGACTGCAGCCATGAAGTTAAAAGACCCTTGCTCCTTGGAAGAAAAGTCATGGATGTGAGAGCTGGACTATAAAGAAAACTAATGCTTTTGAACTGTGGTGCTGGAGAAGACTGTTGAGAGTCCCCTGGACTGAAAGGAGATCCAACCAGTCCATCCTAAAGGAAATCAATCCTGAATACTCATTGGAAGGACTGATGCTGAAGCTGAAGCTCCAATACTTTGGCCACCTGAGGCAAAGAACTGACTCTTTGGAATAGACCCTGATGCTGGGAAAGATTGAAGGCGGGAGGAGAAGGCGGGGATGACAGAGGATGAGATGGTTGGATGGCATCACCGACTCGATGGACATGAGTTTGAGTAAACTCTGGGAGTTGGTGATTGACAGGGAGGCCTGGCATGCTGCAGTCTATGGGGTCGCAAAGAGTTGGACATGACTGAGTGACTGAACTAAACGACATCGTTTTTCCTCATGACTTAGTACTTTTAATATGGAGCTCTTATTTGTTTAAGTCTTCGTTGAATTAGTTACAACACTGCTTCTGTGTTATGTTTGGGTCAGGAGACATGCAGGCTCTGGGTCAGGAGACATGCAGGCTCTTAGCTCCCCCTGGAGGGATCACACCCATACCCCCTGCATTGGAAGGTGAAGTCACAACCTCTAGACCACCAGGGAAGTCCTGACTTGGTGCTTCCAACTTTAAATTCTACACTGATGTTCCTTTTGCCTCTCGTGCTTTGCTTCTTTGCATCTTCCTTATACAACTCTTTAAAACCATTTTAAGTGTTCTTCTTGCAAATAGCAGTTAATTATATTTTTAAGTCAGTTTGACACTTTTAATCTGAGTAGTTTTCATGTTTAATAAAATCATTGACATAATTTTATTCCTGTTCCTTTATTTTCAACATACATTTCACTTACTTTTCTGTCTTATTTTTCTATTTTGATTATGGCTGCTTGCTGTTTTCCTATACTCATTTGGAAATGATACTAATAGATGCCTCCCCAGTTCTTAATGATTACCTTCTCTTTTTGAAACCTATTTCTCTACAATTATTTGAAGGAAAAATAAAAACCATTAATCCCAATGAAATGTGCTGTTCTGTCATTTTCCACTTCTCCATATGATTAGATACAGACATTTCTTTCTTTGACCCTCCCATTAAAATTGCAGAATTTGAATGATTTTACTTTTCCCCTCCCCTCAAGTCCTAGGACTTACTAAGAATTTAGTAATTTTAGTTCTAAACTATTAGTTGAATTTCTAATAGATTGTCTCTCTTCTCTTCATCATACTAATCATATTTGGCATTTATATCACACATAAATTATATTTATCATCTCAGTCTATCATTATCCATCTATATCTAAGCAAATGCACAAATAAGCACTGATTCATTCTCAGATGCGTTGTGCACAATCTCCACTTCATGTTACATTTTCCTGGCTTGATTATTCATCTCTCCTTCACTTGTTCATTTAGAATCTCTTCTAGACCATTGTGTTTTCCTCAGAGATATATTCTCTAAATTATTATAAAGTCTTACTTGAATTGCTTAGAGTGCCAAGTGAATTACAGCTTTTTGTAAGAGATTCTCGGGTTGGACTGAAGTCTGTTATCTCTAGGAACTGTAACACTGCTCCTAGATTTCAGTATGACAATTGGAGATTCCAGCATCACAGCATGAATCTTTCCCTTTATGTGTAACCTGATCTCACAGGAAGGCTCTCAGAATTTCCAGGTGTGCTCAGGTAGCTGTCTTTTCTCATCTCATCCATACCTCCTGGACCTAACACGCTTTTTCATCCAGTGACTCGGGTTTTTTCAGACAAATTTTCTCAAGCTTTATGTGCATCTAGATGTCCAGCATCTGTCTTTCATGTCTCTTATCTTTTTATCATAATTTCTCTCTCTTTGAGTTTTTGCTCTCTGTTTTAAGAATTTTTTTCCTGGATTCAACTGATTCCCTGGATTCAATCTCTACTCTGACCATCCACTCCTTCAACTAAAGCAAAAACTTTTGCACTAAAATTATTTTTAGCTCCAGGAAATTACACTCTTCCAAAGTGTAATTACTGGGGTTTCTGAAGCCTGGTGAGCAGTGGGAAGTTAAGCGCTCTGTACTCTGTAAGTCTCTGCAGGCATCACGGGGAATCCCTTACTGGATCCCTGGCCTGCTTTCCCTGTCTCAGCCTAAGGGCATGGAGGCCTCCATCCATCCAGTCAATTCCCTGTGACCCCCGGGGCACCAGTAGCCCAGCCCCACGCATGCAGATGGCGACCTTATGTTAGGGGCCCACACAGAGGTGAGGTCATGGTTTTCTCAAGACTTGATATTTCTGAGTTTCACTGCAGTTCCCTCTGGTTCTGGTCTTTAGGATCTCATCCACGAATGAAGGCAAAAAGCTTTGACTCACCATAACTCCTGCAGAACCAAAGCTTCACTTACAACCAACTTCCTTCCAATCCTAGCAGTCATTTGGCTCATGTGGGAAAGATTGGAAGCAGCACTAAAAGAAAATGAGCTGTTATCTTCCCAGAATATTCCTTTTTCTTACATTTAAAAATATTTTCCCCATGTTTTCTTTTGTTTGATCTTTACAACAACACTATCAGATAGAAGTTCAAACCCTGACATATAGGCTCAAGGCTATTTCCACTTAAAAAAACAAACAAACAAAAAACTGTAGTAAACAGAGAGAAAAACTCAGATTGGCCCTGCTTAGGTGTGCACGGTTACATTCCAACATAAACATACTCAAGTTCCAAGGCCTGCAACCAACCATTATACTCTTGCATATTTTGAGAATGCAGTCTTTAAAGGGAGGAAAAGCTGAGGTGTGGATAGGTGCACCATGGAACAGCTCGCAACGTCTGAGGCTGCGGTTCAGTTCCTTTAAGAGATGCTCTCCTAGCAGGACTGGACCGACACATGGTCACGGTTAACTCTCTTTTGCACCTCACCTCTTCACAGCTCGAAGTATTGACGGGCACATGGGCTGCTCTCTGGGGTAGATGGGAGTCAAGACAGGTGCCGATATTGAACCGTAGGAGCTGTTTGTATATTTTGGAGATGAATCCCTTGTCAGTCGCATAGTTTGCAAACATTTTCTTCCATTCTGTAGGTTGTCTTTTTGTTTTGTTTATGGATTTCTTTGCTGTGCAAAAAACTTTTAAGTCTAATTCAGTTCAGTTCAGTCGCTCAGTCGTGTCCAACTCTTTGCGACCCCATGAACCGCAGCACACCCACTTGTTTATTTTTTTATTTTTTAAAATTTCCATTACTCTAGTAGGTGGATCCAAAAAGACACTGCTGAAAATTATGTCAGAGAATGTTCAGCCTAAGTTTTCCTCTAGGATTTTTGTAGCATCTAGTCTTACATATAGGTCTCTAATCCCTTTGAGTTTATTTTTGCGTGTATGGCGTCAGAGAATGTTCTAGAATGTTTTGATCTTTTACATGTACCTCTTCCGTTTCCCAGCACCACTCACTGAAGAGACTTTTTCCCTACCGTGAATTCTCGCTCGCTTAGTTGTAGATTAATCGACCACAGGTGCGTGGGTTTGTTTCTTGGCCTTCTATCCCGCTTCACTGATGTATATTTCTGTTTTCCTGCCAGCACCGTACTCTGTCGATTCCTGTAGCTAGATCTCTGCAGCCAGTGTGGAGAGTAACACGGAGGCCCCTTAAAACTGAACATAGAGCCTCCGTGGGGTCTGGCAACCCACTCCCAGGCACACATCCAGAGAAACCTATGATTTGAAAAGACATTTGCATCCCAATGTTCACTGCAACACTATTTACAATAGCCAAGACACGGAAGCAACCTAAATGTCCATCTACAGATGAATAGATAAAGATGTGGTACATGTACACAGTGGAATATTACTTAGTCATTTAAAAAAACAATGAATCATGTCATTGGTAGCAACATGAATGGACCGAGAGATTGTCATGCTAAGTGAAGTGAATCAGACAGAGAATGACAGATATCACAGGACATCACTTGTATGCGGAGTCTAAAAGATGATGCAAATTAGTTATGAAACAGAAACAGACTCACAGAATTAGAAAGCAAACTTATGGGACAAGCTGGGGATCTGGGGTCAGCAGGTGCACACTGGCATTAATATGTGTACAACAGACGAACAAGAACCAACTGTGTAGCACAGGGGACTCTACCCCGTACTCTGTAATAACCTATATACATACATATGTTGCATATAGAGAACATATGTGTATAAAACTGAATCACCTTATGTACGCCTGACGCCAGCACAGCGCTGTAAATCGGCTACACTTGAAATAGGAAAACAGTGCTGATAAAAAGCTCTTTCCTCTTGATGTGCATCCTTTTCCAAACTCTAAACAGAATCTGCAAGCCTTCAATCAATACAACGTACAAAAGAACACGTGTTGATTTTCCATCCGTTTATGTTTCTGTTAGGGTCTACATGTTAAAATTCAAACATGAAGATGACTGGATACCCTCCACTTAAAAACAGTTAAGAGAAACTGCTTCTTCTGACACAATAACCCTTAGCTACTTTGTTGTCCATGCTCCCGAGTTTGAACAAGTAAGGGAAATATATTGGACATGCCTTTATTTTTGAGCTATACCTCTCACCGGTGACTTGAGTGGTGTAATAACTCTTAGTGAGCTTGCAAGCTTCTTTCACCCTCCTCTTTTCTTTAGTTCTTGCTCAGAGTTATCACCTTGAACAATTGATGTTGAACACCCAGCATTATAACGTGGATGCTCGTGACAGCTTAAAAGGGAATGCCTCTTAGCAATTTGTATTCTAAAATATCCTCCCCTTTGTTCTCATAGGAGACCTCGTTAAACAGTTTCTGGGTCTGCAGAGTCTTGCAGAAAACCCAACATCATTCAAGTTTACAGACAGGATGGGCCAGGCTGCTGTCCTCACTAACTAGCCCACTCCAAATATTTTTTCACTTTCTGGCTGCACCCCATAGCATGTGGGATCTTAGTGTCCCCACCAGCGACCCAACCTGCACCCCCTGCAGTGGAAGTGCAGAGGCTTAACCATTGAGCCTCCAGGAAAGTCCCTAACCATGTTTATAACTTACTGTCTCACCAGAAATCCACACTTAAGATAAACTGCAACCCCAGATAGTCTTACAACAAGCCCAGCGTGCAAAAACGTTCACTCTTTCTTTGAGAAATTTCACTCTATGACTTTCTTATGCTTCTATTTCTTCTTAAGTGGTGCATATTGTCACAGACTTGGACTCAAGGAGATCCAAATCCTCCCTTTCTATTTAACTTCTCGAAATAGTAGTTTTTTGTAACAGTGTCTCCACCGTGGGTGACCAGGCATGCAAAGAGCTCAGCACAGAGTCTGACATACGGTAGGTGTCCAATCAACAGTGGACTGATGGAGTAGAAGGCTCTGATTCCAGATTCTCGCTGGCATAAAGCATGTATATATCTTCATTGAAAGGGAGGGAGGGAGAAACTTATTAAGTATAAGGATGCATTTCAAAAAAAATGTATAGTTTGATAGTGCTGCAGATTTTCCCAGCATCCTTTGCATCTCTGCTTTGGATAACTTCAATAGGCTCAAGAGTTAAATGCCTTTGGGATATATACAAAATATTTTATCTATTTCATGTAGAATTTGAATTGGTTTATAAATATGTGGCTTAGTGCTGTCAAGATATGTCTTGCTTCTGGGTCAATCATGACACAAGCTATTCCTTCCTGAGCTAGGCCTGGTGTTACAATCCATGTCTTACAACCCAAACACTTACAGACTCTCTTTTATATCCAACAAGTCCCTTTAAGAGGCCACAAAGCAATGGAAAAAGCTAGTGATGGCAGCAAGCGTTCCTCTGGCACTTGAGTTTTTTATCTATCATGACTTTGGGACGTGGCACATAGAACTCATCCAGGAACAATTGAGTGAACTCATGGATGTGTGAATTTGTGTACGGATGGCCTAAAAGTGTTTGAAGTCATAGGAGGCAGCCAAGCTCTCTCCCAGAGCTGCTTCCACAGTGAGCACATTTTCCTGGATCACTCTGAATTCTTATCAGTCTTAAGGATCCACCTAATCTTAACCTTCAGTTGAAACAAACCCAATTACAGGATACCACATACCCCAAACACCAGGGGAACAACTCGTCCAGGGAGAAGAAGTATAAGCACTAATAATAAGGGGTGTGATGCTGCTGACACTAGCAGTACTACTGCCGTTCCTGTGACCGCTGCTGCTGCTTCTACGACTGCTGACACAATGTGCAATTAAAACTCGCCGCACACGTCATGTCTGGAAGTAACTTTCCTTGCTACTCTACTTAGGAAACCACTTCCATTTTATGCTTTCTTGGGCTGGGCAGGTAGAAGTACAGAGAATTATCTGAAGCTTGCCCAAAGTACTCAGCTAGAGAGCACAGAATTTGAGGCTAAATCCATCTGACAACTGGGCCCACGCTCTTCTTTGTTGTCCTGTAATTTTGTAGTCATCACAACTTATCAATCCATAACTTCTTCATGCTCTGACAGCCTTCACTGGAAATAAGAGAGATGACTGGTACTGTTAGGAAGAGCTAACGTGAGTTCCTCTTCTGTGTCTGCCAGTAATCAACTAGCTCCAGGCCAAAACCCCACTTCTGAGCCTAGATATCTCCAGGGTAAGGCAGCTGGATGATCCCCAAAACTCCACCCTTAACACCGGCATCAAGGGGCAAGGCGTAAACCTGTGCTGATCAATCATGATGTGAAAGTCCAATTTTGACCATATATAAGAAGAAATAATATGAGAATGTATTTCACGAGTAAACAGCTTTCTTTCTCAGGAAATGGGAACCCTAAGTGTGATGGGCTATACATGTGTTTCTTAGGTTTTAACTCCTTGCTGTGCTTTAATGATGAGCCACAATGCTGGAATCCCCCAGTGAAGAGTAAAACGCTCACGGTGGAAGCCCAATGTGTTTTTTACACTCTTAAAGTCAGATCCCACTAGGTCATCTTAACGGGACACATTGTGTTCAAATAGGGAACTAAGACTGAAAGGATTTCCAGGCAGGATTACTGAAAGCTCTCAGTGAGAGGCTGAAAATCAGAACCAGATAAACCTGAATAATACTTAAAAAATATCTAGAGACTACACTTCTTCTCTGAAAAGAATGACAACGCTCCATGAGTGCTTTTTCATTAAGAACAGACCAAAACATTTAAAGAGAAGGCAGAAAGAAGGGAAAGAGAAGAGAAGGGGGAGAGGGCGGAGGAGGGGAAAGGAGAATGAAGAAAGAAGAATGAGGAGGAGGAGGGAAGGAGGAAGCCCCTCTGACCACAGTACAGGACTCGCCATCACAGCCATCCCTCTAGTCTGCATGAAGCTCGCGCAGATTAGTCCTAAACCTGAGAAAAAGTGATTCTCAGCTTCTCCCACACCCACTCCGCCCCGCTTCTTACAGACGTCAAGGTACCAATGGAGAGAGCTACACTACTCAACACTCAGAGAAAAAGAAGAGAAAGCATATTAAAATCCACGTGCATACACAGACATTCAATGTGTATAATGACAAAGAAAGATTTCCAGAACTGTGTCCCAAGCTGTCATCACTACGAAGCTATTCATCATCCATGGGGTCACGGGAAGAGGCAGAGACTGCCAAACCTCCCCATCTCAGGCCTTTTCTCCCGACGTCGGCTCAGTAACCGAGAGCTGCCCGGGAACTGTAAATTAAGACATGTGTCAGAAGCGCCCCAAATGAATGTGAAATATTTGCTTTTGAGACATCTCTTCCCATTTGAACAAAAGAATGCCCAAGTCCTTTCTCTGTGTTGTCTCATTGCTCCAATAAGACAAGGGAAGAATCCCCTGTGGGGAAAAAAGAAAAAAAAAAAACTAGTCACAGTGTCATTATTCATTTAGGAATAAGAACATTCATTTTCTTTTATCGGACTGATGCCAGTGGGGGTGAGCTCAGAATGGGTTAGAAATAAGTTCTGAGGGCAAGAGGCAGAAAGCACGACAAAAGGTCAGTATGGGACCTTAAATACTTAAAGTTATATGATTGAAATGCTACAAGGCGTTTTCAGCCCTAAATACGTGCCTTCAGAAAGCAAGTGTATCTAAGCCTTAGTCAGTTCAGTTCAGTTCAGTCGCTCAGTCGTGTCTGACTCTTTGCCACCCCATGGACTGCAGCCCACCAGGCCTCCCTGTCCATCACCAACTCCCAGAGTTTACTCAAACTCATGTCCATTGTGTTGGTGAGGTCATCCAACCATCTCATCCTCTGTCATCCCCTGCTCCTCCTGCCTTCAATCTTTCCCAGCATCAGGGTCTTTTCAAATGAGTCAGCTCTTCACATCAGGTGGCTGAAGTATTGGAGTTGCAGCTTCAGCATCAGTCCTTCCAATGAACACCCAGGACTGATCTCCTTTAGCGTGGACTGGTTGGATCTCCTTGCAGTCCAAGGGACTCTCAAGAGTCTTCTCCAGCACCACAGTTCAAAAGCATCAATTCTTCGGCTCTCAGCTTCCTTCACAGTCCAACTCTCACATCCATACATGACCACTGGAAAAAACATAGCTTTGACTAGACGGATCTTTGTTGTATCTAAGCCTACTGTTATATCTAAGCCCCTGATAAATCATTTTTATCTGACTAACTTAACTAAGCACATTCACATTTTTACCCATTGAGCACACATGACTTGGGAATCCACAACATGGAGCAAAAGCATAGGTATGAAAACCAAAGAAAGGTTTTCTCCTGGAGAACTCACCGACCATGGAGGGACAGAACGTAGCAAACCGCCTACTGAGAACAGCGACAGCCAGTGTGCACTGAGCACTTGTGTCGGCCGAGCATGCACTGTTATCTCTATTTTCAGGACGAGGAAACTGGGGCTAAGAGAAAGTTCTGAAGTCTGTGAAAAAGTGTGAAAGTGTGAGTCGCTCATTTATGTCCAACTCTTTGTGACCCCATGGACTGTAGCCCACCAGGCTCCTCTGTCCATGGGATTCTCCAGCAAGAATACTGGAGTGGGTTGTCATTCCCTTCTCCAGAGGGATCTTCCTGATCCAGGGATTGGACCCAAGTCTCCAGCATTGCAGGTGGATTCTTTACCATCTGAGCTGCCAGGGAAGCCCCCTAAGTTTACACCCTTATTAAAAAACTGGCATAGAAACTTTAACATTTAACCCTCAGTTTTTAAAATTTATTTTTAATTGGAGTATAATTACTTTACAATATTGTGACAGTTTCTGCTGTATAACAGAGTCAGCTATAAACACACATATATGCTTCCCCCACTCCATCCCACTCCTCCAGGTCATCACAGAGCTCCGCTAGCACTGAGCTGGGCTCCCGGGGCCAGAGCAGCTTCCCACTAGCTGTCTATTTACACATGGTCGTGTAGATACGTCAATGCTCTTCTCTAAAGCATCCCACCCTCTCCTTCCCCCGCGGTGTCCACAAATCCAGTCTCTACGTGAGAATGGACATCTCTATTCCTGCCCTTCAAAGAGGTTCATCAGTACCGTTTTTCCAGATTCCACATCTATGCGTTAATATACAACATTTATTTTTGACCGACTCCACCCTGTATAACAGACTCTAGGTCAATCCACAACACTACAAATGACCCAATTTTGTCCCTTTTTATGGATGAATAATTTTAACTGCTTGGCTACAAATAATTTGTATTATCAGAGAGCAAACAAGCATTATGTGAGTGTAGATAAAAGAGAAATTTGCAGCTGGAAGGTTCAGAAGAGATTGCAAGGAAGAAGTAGCATCTGGTTAGGTATGGTTTGATTCTTTGAAGAACGGGTTCCATGTTGATCATTCCAGAGGAAGCAATTATTTGCCTGATTCAGTTAAGAATACGGTAGCCTGCTGGTGCAGGAATCCCTCTCATTCTCCCAGGGTGTGTTTAAGAGCCATCCACACATTATAGGCTCATTCAGAAATGGGGGGCTCATGGCATTCACCCTCTCCCCTCGTCTGCCAACATCTGTGAGTGAAAAATCCTGTCTCATATGGAGTCACTGTTTCTGGTAGAGCTTCCACAGAGGCCTAAGAAGAGGGGGCACCTTGCCATCCGGGCAATGTGCGTAACTGACCATGGCAGGGATCTGAGAGGGGCAGTGGGGACCACGGCGGGGGGACGTGAAATCTCTTAGCTGCCATATTCTCATATATAATTAAGACCTACTTCTGGAATGTCTATCGTGTTCCATGTATCTACTTTCCATTTCTGTGTCAATATCATAGCAATGTGACTTTATTGTATGATTTAATATCTCGGAAGGTGGCAGGGTCAACTGTACATATAACATGCTTCTCCAAGCCTCCACCTTCCCCCAGGACGTACGGTTTTCCTCTCATCACGTGAACTAATGCAGATTCTAAAATGATAGGTAACTTCCCCAGGCTGACCCGGACAGCAGGGAGATTTGAAACAGGATGGCTCTAACATGAATACCCAGGGGTGGCACCTCACTAAAGCTAGGGCCTCCCCCAAGTCCTACAAGAAGCAAGGGACAAAGCAAGCACACGTTGGCTGTTGGCAAGAGTGTGTCTATCTTCCTTGATGAATGGTTTGGTAGAACTCTTTTATCAAAAATACCCCATCCATCTCCAGCTTCATATGAAACCGAGGGGCATTCAAAGACAGAGCTGGCAATGATGAACAAGAGGAGGCAGAGAGGGAAGCAGCTGGTGGGAGAAATGCTTGACAGTGAATGCTGAGGGCTCATCTAAGAAAACTGGTGCAGGTGAACCTATTTGCAAAGCAGAAAGAGAGACAGACATAGAGAGGAAATGTATAGACACCAAGGGGAGATGAGAGGGATTGGAGATTGAGGCTGACACACACACACCGCTGTGTGTAAACGAGACAACTAGTGAGAACCTACAGTGTAGCACAGGGAACGCTACACAACGCTCAGTGGCGACCGAAACGGGGAGGAAATCCAAAGGAGAGGGGACTGTGTGTAACTGACTCACTCTGCTACTGGTAGCTTAAGGGGGATGATGTCAGGCTCTCGGCCTCTGAGGAAGATTTAGCTGCAGGACCGGGGACCAGGCTTGACCACTCAGAGTTTTTGTGTGGCAGAAGTTTTATCACAGTGAAAAAAGAGAGAGAAACCTTCTGACACAGACATCAGAAGGGAGATGGAGAGGGACCCCTCTCTAGTCTTATCAAGGCCTTCTATGCTTCTACCAGACCCGCTCCCACAACATACACCTTAAATAAACAAGATTAGAACTAACAATAGAAAGGTCTTACCAGGCCTACTCCTTGACTTTCCATTCCAGGATGTCTGGCTCTAGGTGAGTGATCACACGATCCTGGTTATCTGGGTCATTAAGATCTTTTTTGTACAGTTCTGTGTATTCTTGTCACCTCTTCTTAATATCTTCTGCTTCTGTTAGATCCATACCATTTCTGTCCTTTATTGAGCTCATCTTTGCATGGAATGTTCCCTTGGTATCTCTAATTTTCTTGAAGGGATCTCTAGTCTTTCCCATTCTATTGTTTTCCTCTATTTCTCTGCATTGATCACTGAGGAAAGCTTTCTTATCTCTCCTTGCTATTCTTTGGAACTCTGCATTCAAATGGATGCATCTTTCCTTTTCTCCTTTGCCTTTCCCTTCTCTTCTTTTCTCAGCTATGTGTAAGGCCTCCTCAGACAGCCATTTTGCCTCTTTGCGTTTCTTTTTCTTGGGGATGGTCTTGATCACTGCCTCCTATACAATGTCACGTACCTCCGCCCATAGTTCTTCAGACACTCTCTCTATCAGATCTAATCCCTTGAATCTATTTGTCACTCCTACTGTAAGGGATTTGATTTAGGTCATACCTGAATGGTCTAGTGGTTTTCCCTACTTTCTTCAATTTAAGTCTGAATTTGGCAATAAGGAGTTCATGATCTGAGCCACAGTCAGCTCCTGGTCTTGTTTTTGCTGACTGTAAAGAGCTTCTCCATCTTTGGCTGCAAAGAACATAATAAATCTGATTTCTGTATTGACCATCATCCTGGAAAGTGAATTTCTGTATTGAGCCAAACATCCTGGAATGCGAAGTCAAGTGGGCCTTAGGAAGCATCATTACGAACAAAGCTAGTGGAGATGATGGAATTCCAGTTGAGCTTTTTCAAATCCTAAAAGATGATGTTGTTGCTCATAATGCCAGCAAATATGGAAAACTCAGCAGTGGCCACAGGACTGGAAAAGGTCAGTTTTCATTCCAATCCCAAAAAAGGCAATGTCAAAGAATGCCACACTACTGCACAACTGCACTCATCTCACACACTAACAAAGTAATGCTCAAAATTCTCCAAGCCAGGCCTCAACAATACATGAACCGTGAACTTTCAGATGTTCAAACTGGATTTAGAAAAGGCAGAGGAAGCAGAAAGAAAATTGCCAACATACGTTGGATCATCCAAAAAGCAAGAGAGTTCCACAAAAACATCTACTTCTGCTTTATTGACTTCGCCAAAGCCTTTGACTGTGTGGATCACAAGAAACTGTGGAAAAGTCATCAATAGATGGGAATACCAGACCATCTGATCTGCCTCCTGAGAAATCTGTATGCAGGCCAAGAAGCAACAGTTAGAACTGGACATGGAACAACAGACTGGTTCCAAATCAGGAAAGGAGTACGTCAAGGCTGTATATTGTCACCCTGCTTATTTAACTTGTATGCAGAGTACATCATGAGAAACGCTGGGCTGGAGGAAGCACAAGCTGGAATCAAGATTGCCAGGAGAAATATCAATAACCTCAGATATGCAGATGACACCACCCTTATGGCGGAAAGTGAAGAACTAAAGAGCCTCTTGATGAAAGCAAAAGAGGAGAGTGAAAATGTTAGCTTAAAACTCAACATTCAGAAAACTAAGATAATGGCATCCGGTCCAATCACTTCATGGCAAATAGATGGGGAAACAATGAAAACAGTGAGAGACTTTATTTTTCTGGGCTCCAAAATCACTGCACATGGTAACTGCAGCCACGAAATTAAAAGATGCTTACTCCTTGGAAGAAAACTTATGACCAATCTAGATAGCATATTAAAAAGCAGAGACGTTACTCTGCCAGCAAAGGTCCATCTAGTCAAAGCTATGGTTTCTCCAGCAGTCATGTATGGATGTGAGTTTTGGACCATAAAGAAGGCTGAGCACTGAAGAATTGGTGCTTTTGAACTGTGGTATTGGAGAAGACTCCTGAGAGTCCCTTGGACTGAAAGGAGATCCAACCAGTCCACATCCTAAAGGAAATCAGTCTTAAATATTCATTGGAAGGACTGATGCTGAAGCTGAAGCTCCAATACTCTGGCCACCAGATGGGAAGAACTGACTCATTGGAAAAGACCCTGATGCTGGGAAAGGTTGAAGGCGGGAGGAGAAGGGGGCGACAGAGGATGAGACGGTTGGATAGCTTAACCGACTAGATGGACATGAGTTTGAGTAAGCTCCAGGAGTTCGTGATGGACAGTGAAATCTGGTGTACTGCAGTCCATGGAGTCTCAAAGAGTCAGACACAACTGAGCAACTGAACTGAACTGACTGACTAGGCCCACTCCCACAACATACATCTTAAGATAACAAGGTTAGTCAGAAGGTTCATGTTAAGAAGGAAAAACATGTCCTCGAGCAAGGTACATTACTCTTCAGTTCAGTTCAGTAGCTCAGTCCTGTCTGACTCTTTGTGACCCCATGGACTGCATCACACCTGATTTCCCTGTCCATCACCAACTCCCGGAGCTTACTCAAACTCATGTCCATGAAGTCGGTGATGCCATCCAACCATCTCATCCTCAAGTTTGTCCCTTTCTCCTCCTCAAGAGCCCTGAACCCCTTCCTCCACCTCCTCCTAGACTCCTTATCAACCTACCTAAGAATTAACTCTCTCACCATCAGCAGAAACAAGCACAACATTATAAAGCAACTACACTCCAATAAAAACTTTTAAGAAGATAACTTCATTCCCTTCTGGACTTTGTCCTTCAAGGACTCCCATCAGGAAAGCACTGAGGGCAATGGAATAAACTGCTAGTTCTAGGAGTGAGATCTCAGATCTCCGTGGGAAGATCTGGAGAAGGGAAATTACTGAGAAAGGAGGAAAGTGCTCTCCATGGAGCAGGAGAACCAGCTTCCATCCTGGGAGATACCTGGAAGCCTGGCACCTGGTTTTCTGGAAAACACGGGGCAGTGCCTTTCCAGCACAGAGTCTGACGGGGCAGGGTCCTGGCTGGTCAAATCCTTGGACACTCAGCAAGATGAGCCGGAACCCCTTCCCATCTCTCCCCGCCTCCACGCCACCAGAGCCCTTCACAGCCTGATGACGCGGCTTCACTTTCGCCTCCCCAATCTCTGACTGATTCTAGGGTCAGGAACGGGGTTGTGGGAGATGTCATTGTCACCCAAGCCATCTTATGTAACACTTTTTTTTTTTTACCACAACCCTCTGAACTGACTTTTCTCCCCATAAAAGCTTTCTCCTTCCCTTCCCTGCAGGGACTTGCTCGTGACTCACTGTGGTTGCAGACCCTGAACTGCAATTCTCTGTTGATCCCAGATGGCCCCGTCTTGGCTGGAGAAATATCCAGCAGTCAGCTTGTTTGGGGGTCAACAAATCCTTACAACAATCCGAGGATGTAAACACTGTCACATGTTCATTTTACTGTTGGGGAAACTAAGGTACAGAAAAGCTAAATACTTGGGGAAGCTCATGAAGCCAAAGAGTGTCGTCTGAACTGGGGCTTGAACTCATGCAGACTAGCTCCTGTTTAAGATGCTCTAATATCAGTCACTTGGTGACCATTCTGGCCTTTTGATTCTTGCACCTAATTCCAATTGTTGAAAGTTGTGAAGGAGATTGTGGGAAAGTGAGAAGAGGAATAGGAAGAAAGAATCTTTAAATAAACTGTTTTTTCCTGCTTAAAAAAATTATTTATTAACAGCAAAAAAAGAAATACGCAAATTATAGAAAAGAAAAAAAAATCAAAGTCACTATTCTAAATAATCACTATTAACAGTTTGTCATGCAATAGTTCTGGTCTTTCCCTGTATATCTGCAAACAAATGTGAGTTTCAGAGGGCTGGAATCTTACTGCTTTGGTCCATTTTATAATACATTATATATATCTACCCCATCATTGAATATTCTTTTAAACATTATTTTCAGTGGTGGCATAGCTTCAATTTATAAGAATATGCCAGACTTTATTCTAACTTTAAAATATAGATACAATCTAAATATTTATTTTTTGCAGTTATAAATACCATTGCCATATGTGGGTTGACCCCAGGTCTGCTTCTTCCTTCAAAATATGTTTCCAGGAATGAAATTACAGGCTGAAAGGATATATATATATACTTTTACAGCTTTTTATAAATGCTCTAATAAATTGCCCTCCAGAAAGACTGCAGCAATTTGGAAGAAAGATAATCATTTTCTCCTGCTACAAGCTTCTTTAGACGGGGCCATATCCCCTCTCAGAGACATCCCAAGACAGCCAGCCACAGGGAGAGCCCTTCCACACAATTCTCTTTTCCACAACTCCTCCCACGAACGACTCGCATTACCTACTGTTAAATGGTAGCAACTGCAGACAGAAAGGGAGGGAGCAAAGGGGAGAGGACTGTGCGGCTTGGCTCTGCACGTTTAGGGCTTAAGGTCAGAAAGGCATTAACGGGTTCTGATTAGCCACCTCCACTGCACAAAAAGGTTCATTTTCACTAATATGGGGCTCTCATTCACATTCATTAACATGGGGTTTTCAACTCAGATTTCTAGGGGATCCGGGCAGGGAAAACAGACCGGCAGTGCTGACGAGGAGTAAGAAAAAAGCCAACACGGGGACTCTGTGCCCTTAAACCTCCTGAAGAGCGTTCCTGCTTGGCAACAGCTGGTTGCAGTCATGTGAGAATATGACTCCAAGGCTGCAGTTCTCTCATTCTTATTTTTTCCATTTTTAAAAACTGGACTTACCACATTTCTGGTGTACAGAAAAGTGATTCAGTTACATGTGCACACTTTCAGATTCTTTGCCATTATAGGCTATTACAAGATATTGAATATCGTTCCCTGTGTTATACAGGAGGTCCTTGTTGTTTCTCTATTTTATATATAGTAGCTTGTATCAGTTAATCCCAAACTCCCAATTTATCCCTCTCTTCCCCTCTGCTAACCATAAGTTTCTTCTCTATGCCTGTGAGTCTATTTCTGTTTTTAAAATAAGTTCATTTGTATCATGTTTTTAGATTTCACATATAAGTGATAGCACATGATATCTTTCTGTTTGACTGACTTCACTTGGTATGATCATCTCTAGTTGCATCCATGTTGCAGAAAGTGACATTATTTCATTCTTTTACAGCTTTGTAGCTTTCCATTGTATATATGCACCACATCCTCTTTATCCGTTTATCGGCCGATGGGTACTTATGCTGCTTCTATGTCTTGGCTATTGTAAATACTGCTGCTTTGAACATTGAGGTACATCTCTCTTTTCAAATTAGTTTTCATCTTTTCCAGATATATGCCCAGGAGTCAATTTTCCTGGGATTTGTGTATGTGTGTGTATAAACTTCCAATTTTAAAATACTGAAAACCGATTCAATTTTTAAAAATACTGTACTAGATAGAGAACATAGTGCTTCTAATTTAATATTTTAGGGTTCATTCCATTTTACTGCATTCCATTCTGTTCCAGAATTTTCAACATAGCCAAAGTGGCAGCCACAGGAGAGCAGCTTCCGTAACCAGCACTCTGTCAAGGGAGCAACTGGTCCCCGTGCTCAAGAGGTGTGATCGCCTGTCTTCCTCCCAGGGGGTGATTATTAAGATGGAATGGGCTATAAGGAAGGTGGCAGACTAGTCTGAGGGAGAGGAGACACTGAGCAAAAACCTCCATCATCCCCTACGGGTTTATGAATGACTGCCACTGTGAACCTTCCTAGTTATAGCTGAAATTTCCCAGGAAGAAAACCCGTATTATCTATGACATGCTGTCGCTGGCTTATCTGTGACAGTCATTGGAACAACCTCACCATGATCTATTTTAATATATCTCTTGACCTATTTTTATATTCTTGCACTGAAAAGTTAAAGTGCTAACTTACAGCACCTGGGCATGTTATTTTCCAATAAAACACATTTTTACAAGTAGCTTTCTATCCCAGTTTCCTTTTTATGGGACAGTTTCCATTATACAGAGGAACTCACTGATCTTCAGAAACTTGAGAGGTGGAAAAAGACTTTAATGCCCTGTACCCCAGAGGGAGCCTTAACTTCTGTCGGCTTGGAAATCACCCACGCTCATGGTGTGTGCATGATTCCTGATCTTAATTTTTTTCCCTTTTGTGGAAATAGTATTATGTTGGTTATAAAAACAAATAATACTGAACAAACCTACTAGCGTTTGCACTCAGGGAAAATTGAGCACATTGATTTCAATTCTCTGCCACAGGAATTCTTTCCTTAGCATCCATCCAGGTTATTATTCACTCACTTGTGTCTCCACTTCACAAATACTTTTCAGATAATTGAGCTGTCCTGTTTACAGAAAAGGTAGGGTAGCGGGCTTTTCATGGTCCCAATTACGACTCCATCTCACTCCCATTTATCCCGGCTTGCCTAAAAGACTCAGAGTAGTCCCGATTGAGGAAAAGAGTACAACTGATCTAATGAAACACAAAATTGGCTGATTAAAATGAAAAGTTACTGAATTCAAATTCTCTGGTACTATTTTTTTTACACAAAATGATTTGACTTGTTGAAAAAGCTAGGGTTTATACATTTTCTTCTTCTTTCATAGTAAAAAAAAAAAAAATCAAACAAGTGTAGAACAATCCAACTCTTGCTTGAGGTTTTAACCTAACTCTGTTTTGCAGAAACTCAAAATGGCTTTTATACCCTGTTGCAGGCCAGTTCAAGTTCAGGAGATGACAGAAGGGAGGACGGAATTCTCCAGCAGAACCCCACCACAAACATAAGAGTCATCGGCATCATCATGAAACTGCAAAACAGCCAGTTGGCCCCCAAATGAATTTCCAAAGTGAAGGGAACATTGAGAAAAAGGTTTTACCCATTTTAGAGCGCAGTAAAACATCTAATGATTAAACCATAAACAGTCTCCACTGTATCTGTAAAAGGCAGGAGGAGGACTAGAACTATTGCATATTTTTCTGTTTCCTCTTCCACTAAGACAAAAAACAAAAACAAAAAAAAACTATCAATAAGAAAATAGGCAACTGTCAGAGGCAAATAAACCTGGTTACCTATTTTTAGATAAAAGTCTGAACCAACCAAGTGGTCCTCAGTCCACTGAAATGTACCAGGGCCCACAAGAAAGGAAGCCCCTGCAAGGGCGCACCGTGTTCTCAGACCCCCTGAGGAAAGAGTCCTCTCACCGCCTTCCGCCTGCCTCTTCAGACTTCCTCCCGACCCCGCGCTCACGTCATCCGAGACCCTCATCACCACCCGGCGTCCTGAGCCACCTCATCCCTCCCCTGACCTGGCACACCATTCTCCTAAGTGAACTCCCCGCTTGACTTTAACTCTTTCCACAGGAATTATCCCCGTAACACCAATCCAGGTCATTGTTCACGCCACCCGAAGGCTGTTCAGAAAGAAACAAGAAAGATCATGTAGCATAAAACAAATCATGTAAAAGCGTACAGTCCAGTGGCATGTAGTACATTTACAACATATACAAACACCCTTTCCAAAGCATCCTCCCCATCCCAAAAGGAAGCTCTGTGCACATTACCAGCCACCCCGTATTCCTCCCCTCCCTAGCCACTGACAACCACTTATCTGCCTTCTGTCTCCATGGATTACCTACTCTGGATTTTTCGTATAAATGGAATCACAGAACGGATTCTACTTGGGGTCTGTTGTTTTTTTTTTTTTTTTTTTCACTTAGCATGTTTTCAAGAGGCATCCATGTTACAGCATGTATCAGAAGTTCATTCCTTCATATGGCTGAATAGTATTCCCATATATGCATACAGTATATTTAGCTTATCCATTTTACAGTTGACAGACATTAGGGTTGTTTTCACCTTTGATAATTATGACTAGTTCTGCCATTAACATTTGTGCAAAAGTTTTTGTCTGAATTCCTGTTTTCAGTGCTTTGGGATACATACATAGGAGTTGAGTTGGTGGGCCATATGGTTTAACCGGATGAAGAATTACCTAATTAATTTACAGAGCAGCTGCATCATTTTTCATATCCACCAACAACCTGCAAGGGTACCAGTTTCTCCACATCCTTACTAACATGTGTCTTGTTGTTTGTTTTTTTAATTACAGACAAAAAGATTCTTTTATAGCTATTGTTGTTCAGTCGCTCAGTCGTGTCCGACTCTGCGACCGCACGGACTGCAGCATGCCAGGTTTTAGTCTATATATAGCTGTAGCTCAGGTGATTTAACTGCCCTCCACTGGCTCCCATCATTTGGAATAAATTTCAGAATCCTTTCCACGCCTCCAAAGCCCTAGCAGACGGGGTCTCTCCCACACCTCCTCTCCCATCACTTCTTTCTCACTTCATACCAACTACATTACCCTTCTCATCAATCCTGAAAAACGCTTAGCTGCTCCCACATGAGGGTCTTTGCACTTGCTGTTTGGAACACCCTTCACCAACATCTCTGCATTCTACTTCCTAATTTAAACTTCAGCTCAAAAGGGATCTCTCCTAAACCATTTTCCCTAACAAACCATCTACTGTAAAACAAACTTACTGCTTGAGCCTGGGTTCCCTAGAAAAGAAAACTTGATTCAAGAGTTAAATACTAAAGTGTATTTTTGGGCAGAAGGAACAAGGTTGAAATCCTAAGAAAATAAGATTATAAAAGGGACGTGGGAGCGTATGTCATGGGGGGCTGTTGCTCAGCTGGTCATGGTTTCTCAAATAAAAAAAAAAAAAAAAACCTTGGTCTCACAGCATCTCCAAAAGGACTATGAAATTATTGAGTACCCTACAGTCTGACACTATAGGGGTCACTGAGAGAAAGAACGAGCCATTTATCTTTTCGCTCCTTCCAATCTACTGTCTGCAATTACTTGAAGTCTACTTTATAAGGTTCTGTTCCAATTGTGGTAAAACACACACGACATGAAATTTACCATCATTTTTAGCCATACAGTGCAGTACTGCTAAGTACATTCACCTGCGTGTCACCAATCTCCAGAACTCTTGTCTTCTTGCAAAACTGAAGCTCTATACCCATGAACCAAAAAAAACCTCCCACCCCTCTCTTCCCCAGCATCTATCCACGGCCATTCTACTCTCTGTCTCTAGGACTCTGACTCCTGTTGGCACCTCATACAATTGCAATTGTCCAGTACTTATCTTCTTGTGTCTCGCTTATTTCGCTGAGTATGACATCTTCAGGCTGCCTCCCTGTTGCGTATGTGACAGGATTTCCTTCATTGTCATCATTTTTGCTCAGTCATTAAGTTGTGTCCGGCTCTTTGCAACCCCATGAACTGCAGCATGCCAGGATTCTGTCCCTCACTATCTCCCGAGCCTGCTCAGACTCATGTCCACTGACTCGTTGTTCCTTGTTAATGCTGAGTAATAGTCCACCGTATTTATAACCACATCTTGTTTATTCATTCCTCCATTGATGGACCTTCGCATTGCTTCCACCTCTTGGCTATTGTGAATAAAGCTGTCGTACACACACAGGGGAAAATCTCTCTTCAAGACCCCGCTTCAACTCTTTTGACATATACCCAGAAGTGGAATTGCTGGATCGTGTGGTAACTCTATTTTTAATTTTGGGTAACTGCCATACTGTTTTCCATTTCAACTGTGCCATTGTATATTGCTGCCTACCATGCACAGGGGTTTCAATTTCTCCACGTTCCCATCAACATTTATTATTTTCTATTTTTTAAAATAATAGCCATCCTAGCAGGCTGAGGTCTGCACACTTCCAGGTTGCGTGGCGTGGCTCTTACAGGCAGCTGCTGAACAAGCCGGAGGACACAAGCGTCCACTCCAGGTAGGGAAGGGACGGGGATGGGTCTCCGGACGGCCACTGTGCCTGTGGTACCTTTATGACTCCAAGACGGTGTAAGCAATTGTTAGGTCCAATCCAGTCAATGACATAAACAGCCAGAATGGGCACAGAGTTAGGTAAGGTTGGTAAACCCAAGGTAGTGAGTAAACTCAGTTTAATATGTCCCTACTTCATTTCCCCCAAAGTATTTGCCATTATCTAAAGCTAAACGTTTAGCATAACTGTTTATTTTCATTCTGTCCACATCCCCTAAAACACATAAGTTTCACATTTATCTTGTTCATCTATTTCCAGTACCTAGAACAATCCCTGACATACACTAGGGAGACATAGAACTATACAATGAAAAGTTAATAATTCATCTAGCATCTTTTTAGATTAAGTCAAAAGTCACCTAAGCCTTTTCCTACCAGTTGTGTCTCAGATTTGGAGGCAAGGCCTCCGTTTCCCGTCAGCATGGACAGAACCAGAAGATAGTGCGCATCCCTTTGACCCTGACAAGAACAAGCCAAAAAGCCTACAGAAGCAGAGTTTCAGAGAACTGGGGATGCAAAGCGTGAAAAGTGAACGAAGCTTAAAGCGGCGGGAACCTTTTCTGAGGCGAGAAGAGCGCTTCTGCTTTCGTCCCCAGAGAAGCGTTGGGAGAAGAAACCCACGCTCACCAGGAGGAGGGCACGCCGGCGGAGCCTGGCAGGCGCTGTGCGGATGAACACGGCGGACCGGAACCCTGGGAGCCCGCGACAGAGCGCGTCTCCTCCGCCCCATGCTTCACCACATGCTCAGGGGTAGGACGCCAAGGTCAGGGGCAGAACTGCATAGGATGCCCTGAGGTGCACAGGGCCTTCTCCAAGTGCGAGGTGCGGGAATGCCTGCTGAAGCCTTGGCTTGGCGGGGGAAAGTTGAGGCCAACCTCCCTGAGCACGGCAGGTCATCATGGAGGGTCAAAAACAGGCTGTGGGCGTTGGGATTGAGGCAGAAAACTGCTGAGACACATTTATCCAAGGTGCAGAGCCGTCCGCAGAAGGCACGGGGCAGGCCATCAGGACCGAGGGTTCCTGAAATGCCAATGTTGGAGGCAGGACTAGACAGTTAGAAGAATGGACTAGATCCTCAAAACCTACCAGCCTGGTTATAAAGCAGAAGGATATTTCCAGGGCTGCACTGGCAGTCAGATCCCAAAATCTGCTGAAGGAAAATTCCTGATTCACCCTCACAAGTGAAGCTAATGGGGAGCTGTTTCGAACCAAACCTTCAACAAAGCTCTAACTCAAATCAACTGTAGATTAACTCAGCATGTTGGAAACCTGACAGAAGAGGAGTGCCCTTTTACAGAGGTAAATATTTTGTTCTCTACTTTATGCAAGATATGCAGCATATTATACAAAAGTATAAGACATGTAAAGAAGTCAGATCATGGGACCCACAACCAACACAGGAAACAGTCAATACAAGAAGGGATATCCAAGTGGGAAGGGACATAGGTAAAGCTATGGCTGATTCATGTTGATGTTTGGCAGGAATCAACACAATACTGTAAACCAATTATCCTTCAGTGAAAAATAAATAAACTGAGAAAAAAGAAGAAGACCCAAGTTTGGCCCAGGTAAGGATATTAAAAGAAAGGAAAGTATATAGTGGAAAAGATGACCCGTGTGCATAAATAAATGCAGGATTTCAGCAAAGACAAGGAAACTATAAAAAATGAAATGAAAACAAATTAATAATCCTTTGGGCTTACGGGCAGGTTGAAAACAACAAAGAAAGTGATCAGTGAACTTGGACCATCTGCACCTGCTCTTCCTGAATGTGATCCTCTGTACCACGTGACTCACTCATTCACTTCCTTGAGCTCATGCCTCAAATGCCACTTCAGCACTAAATAAAGCCCTTTATTTTTTAATAAACCACCTCCTTTATTTTTCTCAATAGTATTTTACTATATCTGAGGTTATAGATGCAATGCACAAAAAAGCACACATGTGTATGTATGCCTACTGATATATTTTATTTATTTTATTTTAAAACTTCCTGTTGGTTTTTCCATGTCAGAATGTAAGTCTTAGAGTTAAGAGACTCTGTCTATGCTGTTCATTGCTTTATCCCTCAGTTCAGCTCAGTTCAGTTGCTCAGTCATGTCCAACTCTTTGCAAGCCCATGGACTGCAGCACGCCAGGGTTCCCTGTCCATCCCCAACTCCTGGAGCCTGCTCAAACTCATGTCCATTGAGTCAGTGATGCCAACCAACCATTTCATCTTTGGTTGTCCCCTTCTCCTCCTGCCCTCAGTCTTCCCCAGATTTATCCCTAGAACCTAAATTCTCAATTGAGAATGTGATATTTGTTCAATTGGTATGTGAATTAACTGAATTAACAAATATATGAATGGAGCCAGGGACCCTGGCTAACTGGTGTCTACTGTAATTGAGTATGTACAGTATAGTGTACTTGAAGGGTGGAAAGAAAAAATACAAAGGCATACTTCAACAGTTTTCAGTAGTCAGACTTTGAAAGCCATTAAGAACAGTCTTTAAGTAGAGGTCAGATGAGCAATTCTGTGTTAAAGAAGGATAATTTGGGAGGCAGAGGAATAGAATGAAACTGACAAGGAGGAAACTGAGATGAAGACTATCACTTAAGAATTTATCTGCACAGCAAAGGACATCATCAACAAAATGAAAGGGCAACCTATGGAATAGGAGAATATATTTTCAAATCATGTGTTTCATAAGGGATTAATATGCAAACTATCACTGCAGACAGTGACTACAGCCATGAAATGTTAAGATGCTTGCTCCTTGGAAGAAAAGCAATGACAAATCTAGACAAGATATTAAAAAGCAGAGATATCACATTGCCAACAGAGGTCCTTCCTTATAGTCAAAGCTATGGCTTTTCTAGTACTCAGCTATGGATGTGAGAGTTGGACCATAAAGAAGGCTGAGAGCCAAAGAACTGATGCTTTTGAGTTGCAGTGCTGGAAAGACTCTTGAGAGTCCCTTGAACTGCAAGGAGATCAAACCAGTCAATCCTAAAGGAAATCCGTCCTGAATATTCATTGGAAGGACTGATGCTGAAGCTGAAACTCCAATACTTTAGCCACCTGATGCAAAGAACTGACTCATTGGGAAAGACCCTGATGCTGGGAAAGACTGAAGACAGGAGAAGGTGATGACAGAAGATGAGATGGTTGGGTGGCATCACCAACTCAATGGACATGAATTTAAGCAAACTCTGGGATAGTGAAGGACAGGGAAGCCTGGTGTTGTGCAGTCCATGGGGTTGCAAAGACTCAGACATGACTTAGCAACTGAACAACAGCAATCCAGACTATGTAAAGAAGTCATACAACTCAACGGCAAAAAAATAAAAATAAAAACCCTGAACAATCCAATTAAGAAATGAACAGAGGATCCAAATAGGCATTTTCCTAAAATAGACACACAGATGACTAATAAGTCCATGAAAAAATGCTCAACATCACTAATCATCAAAGAAATGCAAATCAAAATCAATGAGATATCATCTCACGCCTGTCAGAATGGCTATCATCAAAAAGGCAACAGATAACAAAGGTTGGTAAGGATGGGAAGCAAAAGGAAGCCTAGAACACTACTGGTAAAAACGTAAACTGGACTATAAGAAAAGAAAACTGGAGGGAGGAGCCAAGATGGCGGAGGAGGAGGACGGGGAGACCACTTTCTCTCCTACAAATTCATCAAAAGAATAACTGAACGCAGAGCAAACTTTGCAAAACAACTTCTGATCGCTAGCTGAGGTCATCAGGCGCCCAGAAAAGCAGCCCATTGTCTTTGAAAGGAGTGCTGTATAGTTGGAGAAGTCCTGAGACTACAGGAAGAATAAAACTGAAATCCAGAGGCAGGAGACTTAAGCCCATAACCTGAGAACACCAGAAAACTCCTGACTACATGGAACTTTAAGTAATAAGTGACTGTCCAAAAGCCTCCATACCTACACTGAAACCAACCACCACCCAAGAGCCAATAAGTTTTAGAGCAAGACATACCACGCAAATTCTCCAGCAACGCAGGAACATAGCCCTGAACGTCAACATACAGGCTGCCCAAGGTCACACCTAACACATAGACCCATCTCAAAACTCATTACTGGGCACTCCATTGCTCTCCAAAGAGAAGAAATCAAGTTCCACGCACCAGAACACTGACGCAAGCTCCCCTAACCAGGAAATCTTGACAAGCCAATCATCTAACCCCACCCACTGGGTTAATCCTCCACAATAAAAAGGAACCACAGACCTCCAGAATACAGAAAGCCCACTCCAAACACAGCAATCTAAACAAGATGAAAAGGCAAAGAAACACCCAACAGGTAAAGGAACATGAAAAATGCCCACCAAGTCAAACAAAAGAGGAGGAGATAGGGAATCTACCTGAAAAAGAATTTAGAATAATGATAATAAAAATGATCCAAAATCTTGAAAACAAAATGGAGTTACAGATAAATAGCCTGGAAACAAAGATTGAAAAGATTCAAGAACTGTTTAATAAAGACCTAGAAGAAATGAAAAAGAGTCAATTAAAAATGAATAATGCAATGAATGAGATCAAAAACACTTTGGAGGGAACCAAGAGTAGAATAACGGAGGCAGAAGATAGGATAAGTGAGGTAGAAGATAAAATGTTGGAAATAAATGAGCAGAGAGGAAAAAGAAAAAGGATCAAAAGAATGAGACAACCTCAAGGGCCTCTGCCGACAATGTGAAACGCCCCAGACCATTCGAATCATAGAGTTCCAGAAAGAGAAGACAATAAAAGAAAGGCATGAGAAAATACTCGAGGAGATAATAGCTTGAAAACTTCCCTAAATGGGGAAGGAAATAGCCACCCAATGTCCCAAGAACCCAGAGAGTCCCAAACAGGATAAACCCAAGGCGAAACACCCCAAGACACATATTAATCAATAACAAAGATCGAAACACAAAGAACAAATATTAAAAGCAGCAAAGGGAGAAAACAACAAATAACACACAAAAGGGATCCCATAAGGATAACAGCTGATCTATCAATAGAAGCCTCCAGGCCAGAAGGAAATGGCAGGACGTACTGAAAGTAATGAAAGAGAATAACCTACAACCTAGATTACTGTATCCAGCAAGGATCTCATTCAGATATGAAGGAGAA